>NC_090302.1:71416666-71720925 GCF_039906515.1 Pseudorca crassidens | reverse complement strand
GTAGCTGCAGTCAGGAGCACTGACCTAGTTCAATGCTTTAAGATTGGAGGTCTTGCTGAAAGAGTGCATGTGACTGAGCTGCCATTACTTGATCAATCAAGAGGCGAGTTCACGTATGGCCTTTAGCACAGGGTATAGCAGAGGAAGCCCATAATATTTGTTCTTAATACCACTATCATTAAGATCACCATGGAACAGTGGTTAAGAGTATAGACTCTGGAGCCAGACTGCCTTGGGTTTTAATCTAGTATGTACTACTTATTATAAAGTGTATTCTTGGGAAAATTATTTTACATTTCTCTGCCTCTATTTATCTGAAATATAGAGGTAATGACAGCACCAATTTTGTCAGATTTCTCTGAGAAGTAAACTAATACTTATGCTGGGCACCTGTAGGCACTCCATAAACATTAGCTAGTATCATTATGACAATCATCACTATCATCTCTGTTCCAGGATCTAGAGGTGACAGGAAGTCACTGGGTGGGGATACACTGAGTTCCAGCAGCAAGGATGGATATCTATGTAAGCAAACCCAGCCAAAGCCCATGCTTAGATTATGACACAAGGGGCTCAACACCTCATCTCCTTTTCCTTTGTTCCCATCCTACAGCAGACCCTCATTACTCCTGACCTGTGCTATTGCAAAATCCCCCAGACTGGTCTCCCCAAGTCAAACTCTTCCTTCTCAAATCAGTCATTGATATTACTTGGAATAAAGCAGAAAGCTTGATCTGCTATCTTATATCCTTCCTAAAGCCTGACACCTGTTGTACTAGATCACACACTGTGGAGATACTGAGTGAATGTTTCTTGAGACCACTGTGTGATTCCACTTCACAGGATGGGAAATAGTGCCAGTAATTAAAAAAAAGGGGGGTGGATACTAGCAATAGTAATAGTGGTGGCATATTAGTAGCGGTAGAGTCCACTGACACTTTGCTTTACTGGTTCCAAAGTACTTTCACATGCTCTAGAGGGTAGGCAACGCACATGACAGCCCCATTTTAAAGGGAAAGAAACTAAAGATTGATTACAGAGGTAACATGACTTGGCCAAGGTGAGATGTCATTACATAGTGAATACTGGGTCCCAAAGCCCCTGGGCTAGTTTTACATTGTCTCTTTTCAGTAACTAGAAAGTAGGGCCGTCTTACGTTTCCTAATGAATTATGTCCAGTGTGATTAGAATGTTAATGTTATCAGAGATTGACTGAGTACTTTCTAAGTGTCAAGAACTGTGTTGAGCATTCTACATGGATTATATAATTCAATTCTCTCAACAGCCAGATTTGTTTCTTTTTCAAATGAAGAAACGTGAGATTTGCAGGTATTAAGTCACCGGCCCGGGTAACTGGGCTATAGCAAGTCAACAGAGAAAGCTGCCAGCACCTGTGCTCTCAATTACAGCTCCTCCTGCCTCCTCATTCCATGGTTTCTTTGTATTTCTGACTGAGCCTCAAGCTGGTAACCTGAGGTCACCCTAGAGGATGATTTGAGCTTTTCCCCACATCAGGTGTATCTGACACAAGAATTAGGTAATAACTTAGAAATGCACCTAAATTATGCTTTGTAGTTTTAAAATCGGCTTAACCAAATTCATCTTTTCCATACTCAGATATTCATTTCTGTTTTTTCAGCTGAGAATTCCCTAACTAAAAATATTAACTTCACTCCAAAAGGCATTTTGTAAGGAGTGATTTTGTTTTGTAAAGCTTTTTGTAAAGCTTTTGATTCCTAATTCTTATTTGGGGTTTGATATCAGAGCTACCATCTAGGGGTGACTGATATGTAAGCCAGTGATTTTGTCACAACAGCTACCTACTGCAACTGAACAAGGAACAGGGCACCACAGGAGGACAGAGAGAGAAATGACTTACTCTTCCTACAGGGGATGGGTGAGGGGGGCCATAAGGAAGTGAGGCTTCACCAAAGAGAACACATTTTAGCAGGACCATGGTATATGAACCATTCCTCAGGAGGAAAAGAAGGAAAAGCCATTCTAGGCCCAGGATAGAACATGTGTAAATGCTAAGACTGTAAAAAGGGTGTTGAGTTGAGAGGCCTGCAAGTATATAGGTGGATTGTAGGTGCTTTTGTGTAATGGCAGGTGAATCTGGAAGTAGAAATGAGTCAGATTTGAAGGAACTTTTGTGCCATGTTAAGGAGCTTGAAACTCACCCTGTAAGTGAGGGGGAGCTACTGAAGGGTATTAAGCAGGAAAGTGACAATTCAGTTTGATTGTTGAATGATCATTCTATGCAATAAATACAAAGATTGGACTTGGGATGGCCTAGAACTTAGGGCAAACAGGTCTACGAGGAGGTTATTGCACACAGGTCCCCATTAAAGCAACTGTCACATAGATGTTTTGAGCTCTCATAAGTAAAATTATCATCCACTGTTTCCCTTTCTGCTTTGACTACCAAGAAGTTCAAAGCCACATTTAATCTTCATTCACAGTAACTGTATTAGCCCTTTGAATCAGCCTATTTTGGTATACCTCCATTTCATGGTGTATTAATTTTCTATTGCTGCTATAACAGCTTACAACCTATTTAGAAGCTTAAAACAACATAAATTTATCTCACAGTTTCCATGTATCAGAAGTCTTCACACTCTCAATGGGCTAAAATCAAGGTATTGCAGGGTTATGTTCCTCATTAGAGACTCTGGGGAATAAGCTACTTCCAAACTCTCAGAAATTTTTTGCTGTCAGCCAGGGGTTGTTCTCAACTTCTAGAACTTACCTGCATTCCTTGACTTGCAGTCGCCTTCCTCCATCTTCAAAGCCATCAACAGCTTCTCTGACCTCCCCTTCTGCCGCTTCTCTCTAACTGATCCTTCTACCCTCCTCCTCCGGTTTTAAGGGCTCACATGATCACATTGGGCCCACCTGGACAACCCAGGCTCATCTCCCTATTTAAAGGTCACCTGATTAGAAACCTTAACTCCAGCCTCAGCATACTTAGTGTTTAATTAAATACCAGGTGATGGGAATCTTGGAGGGCCCATCATTAGAATTTGGCCCACCAAACATGGTTTTAACTTTCAGTTTCCATTTTAACAGTTTTAGTGACAGGCACCATGAATCCTTTTTAGAAAGAAATATATTTTTATTCTCCTTTATTATGTTTACTGTTTTGGACATAAAAGTAAATATTGTTACTGTAGAAAATTTGGAAAATGAAAATGGGAAAAAACAATTATAACCAGTTGTAATCACTCACATAGAGCTATGATTAGTATTTATATTTTTCTTTCAGTCATTTTCTCTGCATATATTCATAGAAGTTGAAGTTCAAACTGTATATGCATTATTATAATCTACTTCTTAAATTAATGTCAGGTTGAGAGCAATTTCTGGTATTTAATATTTATATAATTGCCACACAATATTACAGTGCATGAATGTACTGTACTTTACCCTATTTAAAACTGCATGGGATGTTGCAAATTTTTCATTATAAATAACATTGAATTACACATTTTTACATCATTGGCATTTTGGATTTCTTTCTGGATATATACCTAGGTGTTGAGTTGGGGTATTATGTCAGTTTTTAAAAAATATATTTCTTATATTCTAAAATGTATTTGCAAACTAGTAAGTTTTTAAAATATGAAGTCAGAAGAAGCATCTGGTTATGACTACAAGTGTCTTTCATTTAGAACTCTGTTGCAAATATGCAAAAATATTTCTGCAGAGTTGTATTTTCCCAGAGTATGGTTCCCAATTCTGAATACATTGTAGCCTACTATAATAAACCTCAATATACAAAAATCAGTAAAGGGTGTGGTAGTCATTAGTGCTGCTCATCAAATATTTCCTGCTCTCTTTACAGGCATATCGTAAGAATGTACTTCTCTGCTTCCTTGGAGTTTGATGCAGCTGTGCTATTTGCTTTGGCCAAGGAAATGTAACTGAATGTGTGTGTGCCGCCAGTCAGTGAAAGCACAGGGGCCAGTATGTGATTAGTCATGCATTCTCTCCCTCTGCCTTCGAGACTGGCAATGTTTCAGAGTGTGGTTACTCTACCAGCTTAGATTCTGGAGTTAAAATGAAGCAGAGTAGATCCCCCAGGATAGACAGAGTGTGAATGAGAAATGAACCTTTCTTTTTTAAGTCACTTAAGATTTTAGGATTATTTGTTACACAGTATAATCTCTCCCATTTTGTGTAGATTGGATACAGATCCTAACCAATGGAAATTAGTACAGAGAAGTCGGCTCCTACCATAACAAAAATGTAGTATTGATAAAAAAAACTGTGGTGAGAATACTGTCCATGGCACTGGAAGAATGGTGACCCATGTTATGGAGGAGCAGAATATTTGATAAAATGTCATGTACTATAACTCTGAAGGCATGCTATACATCTAATAATCGTGGAGAACTAGGGGAGCAAGTTGGAAAACAAAGTGTTAGTAACATGTTTTGGCTGCTATTGGCTCTATATGACAAAGTATTATAGTGTAGAGAAGCTGAAGAAAGAACTAATTGGTTTACAAGTCATAATAAAAAGGAAATAGAAAATTCTCAAATTCAGGGGCTTGTAGTGTTAGAAGAAATGATACTTTTCACACTTAAACAGTAAAATATGTAATTGAGAAATGGTTTTTGAGCAACAAGGCTGATTAAAACTCAGCCTTGCAGCTAACACTAAATTAAGGTTATGGCAACAGTGTTAAAAGCTAGTGTTGAAAGCTCTGAACAGATTCAAGATGTGTATTGGTTTCCTGTTGCTTCTGTAACAAATTACTACAAACTTGTTGGCTTTAAATAATGTATATTTACTCTTATAGTTCTGATAGTCTTAAATGGGTCTTTCTGGGCTAAAATCCAGGTGTTTCTGGAGGCTCTAGGGGGTAATACATTTTCTTGCCTTCTCCAGCTTCTAAAGGCTGCCCACACTTCTTGGCTTGTGGCTTCCTTCCATTCCCAAAGCCAGGAATGGCCCAATCTTTCTAATATTGCATCACTCTAACTCTGACACTGACTACTTCTGCTTCTAACTTCTGCTTTTAGGGACTCTTGTGATTACCTTGGGCCCACCTGGATAATTTAGGATTCCCTCCCTGTTTTAAGGTCAGCTGATTCACAAACTTAATCCATCTGTAACGTTAATTCCCCTTCACAACATAATATAGCATATTTGCAAGTCTAGGGATTAGGATGTGGACATCTTTCGGGGAACATTATTATACACACGGTAAGACCTAGAAAATGCTTTAAAATCACAAAATTGTTTAGGGAAAACAGATGAAAAGCATGGTTCTGGACATCTGATAGACACAAGATACCCATATTAAAATCAAGAGAGTAAGAGCAAGAGAGAAATAGAGGGAGGCATGGGAGTGAGGAAGCAAAGACACTCAACAAATACGAGTAATTATCTAGAAAGGAACTGTCATGCATTTTTGGTACATGAAGCTGACTGAAATCAAAGAGATAGAAATCCAGTGAAGTTTCTGAGTGAATTATATTGCCAAAAGAATCAGCCTGAACTAAAAGAAAATGTGATAGTTCATGGCTTACAATAATACTGAGGCTTCAATCATTATTGGATCAGATGTAAGGTAAGAAGTGTGCCTAACCCCCAAGGGAGGTGTATTCCCTGACACCCACTTCAAATGTGGCCAAGAAGATCACAGAAAGGGAGACTCTCCCAGAGGTCAAAGACCATGTAAGTAATGAGCCAAGGAGCCCTTCTTGCTCCAGGAGATGAGGCCTTGATAACATTCACCAGGTGAGGATTCTGACTTGCAATAAACCAGTGATGTGTATGCCTCCCAATTGTACACCTTCCAAATAAGAGTGTTTATTGAAATTATCTAGGTGCCATTTTACCACCGTCTATTGGGTGTTGGGAGGTTGGTGAGTAAGGAGGTCGATGATTTGCCTTTTTAACTTACATGTCTCTGGATCATCAGGAGCCATGTCTGGACCCAGTGCCAATGTCTTGCTTCATTCTTGATATAAGATTACCAGAGATTCTAGACTTGATGTTTGATGTTATGACTGGATGGAATTTGGGTTGTCTCTCTTAGGGACCAGAAGGAAGGAGTGTATTTTACCTGTGGAAGAAGGAGAGAGGAGCAAAATTTTGATAACCAAAAGGCAGACTGTGATAGTCATTAGTGCTGCCCATTCTCCTTTCCTTCTACCCATACAGAAGACTATCTTAGCCCTTTTTTGTTGGGCAGGACAATGAGAGTAGGTCTGGACATTGGTCCAACATTTCCAAGTCAGAACACTTAAATGCTGGTGTGAGATGCTCCTGAGTTCTCTTCCCCCCTCACCCGCTGGAGTGATCCTAGAAGCATGTGTGAAGATGGAGCTTCCATCAGCTTTCCAGAGCTTCCTGACCAACCCACTTTGGAAAAATAGTATGAGGAATAAATACGCTTGTTATGACTGGGGAGTTATTTGTTACTGTAGCATAAACCTGCCTGTGCTGACTGATACAGAACACAAGGATTTTTCTTTTTTTTTTTTTTTTTACTGTGTAAAGGTTTATCCTGAGCTTTCTTCAAATACCTCCTAAGATATTTTAATAAGAATACATGTACAGGCCTTCTATTTACACCTGATTTCAGGAATACACCTATTGGAGAAAGTAATCTACATCTTTGTTGCCTTCTTCACTTATGTAAATTTCAATAAATTTAAATAAATATTTAACAGTGAGATAGAGATAAAGAATTTGTAAGAAAATCAGATTCATTATATCTGGGGTAACCCTGCCCTTCATTGTATCAGTTAGGCAAGGATTTAACGAACATTGATTATTGGCTCAATTTCATTGTGAAAAGGGGGTTTAAGGCTTGCCTCTGTCAGTTAAGCACTTCTGAAGGCTGGGGTAGGAGAGATGGAAAACCAACCCCATCAAGCAGTTCCAGGGTTGGGTCACAAGGGTCAGCACTTAATTATGTTACATACAGAGAGAAAATCACAAATTACTCCAAATCACAGAAATTTAAGTCTATTAACAGACCCAACATGGTGAGGTTAAAGTCAAAAATAGGGAGAGAAGTTATAAAACTTAAGTAATTGGACAATTGCAGCTAAAAAATATGGAGCAGGTGTAGCAAAAAGATGAGAAGGTACAAGATTCTTGTCATGAACGGAGCTGGGGCAAGTGGCTTCTCTGTTATTAGGTGCTAAGCACCTGGTCCAGAAGTGGGCTGGTTCAGGTAATATATAGTTTCAGACACACAGTATCCAAGCTTGGGATGTCATTAAAATAACTATGCTACTCTCTAGTAAAACAGATAAATTTCTACAGTGATTGTTTCAGATTGTCAACTAATATCCTGAAGACTTCTACAATTTCACTAGAAAAAACTGGTATTAATCTAAAATAAAAAATTAACCACAGAGAAACTGAAAGAAGTAGAGGATTGTCAAAAAGAGGAAGGGAAAAGGAGGAGGAAGAAGAAGAAGAGCAGGAGAAGAAAGGAGGAGAGATGGAAAAGGAAAAGAAATGAGTGTTAAAAAATACTAAATGAAAAGAAAAGCTTCATTAGTTCTGGAGCGTCTAAGGACCACAACAGGCTACTGGGAGAGTCCAGAGAAAGGACCCAAATAGGACTGAGGCAACCAGAAACATAAGAGAGCTTGGGTTTGCTGGTAATGCAGGCAGTGAGATCTGGCCTGGAATGGAATAACCGTATATACTTGCATCAGTGTATCCAGAGCAGAGAAAGCTCAGTAAGAAATATCTCCCAGCTGAGCCAGTACCCACCTTGTCTTTTGGCTCCTATTTTTTCACAGCCAAGAAAATCTCTGGGTGCTGCCGAGCAGTCAAGCACCCCTTCCCATAGATGGGAGGAGGTTTATTACATTTGACACAAAAAGTAAACAAAGTGTTCTGAAGAAAACCTAAGAAAGTATGTTTAGTCCTTTCCAAAGGTGCCAAATCAATCTCCCCTTGAGAAAGCAAGGTAAAATTTAAAAAATAAAAAACAATTCATCTTCTGCTTACTTTGGGTAGGAATTTAAAAGAGTGCCTTGCTTTCCAACCAACATTTTGCCTCATCACTAAAGAGTACAGCAGTCTTAGGACTACACCTGAGGATTTATTTTAAAGCTGGCATAAAGCATTTCATTCCAAACCAATCCCATTTGAAATAAAATTCATTTGAGTTCAAAAACTGAAGAGATGCAAACACAAAGTTGGCATTCCTTTAACATTTTCAAAGATAATAAAAGTAACATAGCGACTGCTTTAACTTAAGTAAGACTGTCAAAATGTTGGTGATATTGCTTTCAGCTGTTTTCCAGGAGCATATCTCTTCTGAAATATTTTTCTCAGTTAATTTTTTCTGTTTAATAAAATATTTTAGCATTAAAAGCTCTCCAGTCATGCAGATGTGTTCTTAGGCCCATAAAGCTAATATTAAACCTCTCCTGATGACTTAAATCTTCAAAACAGCAGCCACGTTTTGTCGTAATTGCATTCTCACTTGCCCTATGTTCATTTTTACTTGATTCGGCTTGTGCAGTGAAAGAACTGAAGTCAAAAGATGTGCCAAGTATGCTCTCTGGGAACTAGATTTATCACTATGAGCCTCAGTGTGACAGAGAAGAACAAACCTGACTCCATATTGGATCTGTTCTTTTAGCTCTAACCCTTGTGCTCTGTTACCTGTGCTTAGTCATGCTGGCTCTGCACCTTTGTAAAACAATGTTGCCTATAGCCTGAAATATACATGATAGCCCATTCTCAAGGCTCTGACCTTTAAGTGTATAACACTTTTCTATCCATACAGAGATAAAAGTTGCAGAACAAAAAACAATTGTCTTGTTGGAGGTTTATAGGAACGTTTTAACCAGACCTACTTACACAGCTGCAAGAACAAAGGATTCATGCACCAAGAAGTTTGCAAAGACCAGCCACTCCCCCTCCCCTTTTAGTATAAAAGAAGCCTAAATTTTAACTTGGGTAAGATGGTTCTTTGGGACACTAGTCCACCATCTCGATCTGCTATTTCTTGCCCCAACAACTCGTCTCTCGATTTATTGGCCTGTCATGTGGAGAGCAGTACAATCTTGGACTTGGTAACATCAGTTCTTCATCAGCAAAACAGGTATAATAATACCAGTTCTAGCCCCTTCACTCAGTTGTTTAGGAAACACGATGAATCTAGCAAATTCAAATGCTTCAAAAAGAGGAAAGTACAATGGAAATTTAAGGCATGTATTATAATTGGTGTTATTATGATTTCTCTTTTAAGGTATAATTTGTGTGACTGAAACTCCAATGCAAGGGCTCATAAAAGATCTATTGCATGTTCAGGCAAGTCTGTGTGTATCCGGGAAGCCTATGAGGAAGGCATTGCTGGGAGATCAAGGCTGTCCAGAGAACTAAGACCTTTAAGACACTAAGAAACTCAATTATTCATAACCACTGAGGCAAGAGGGGGTGGCTGGTGATGAAAAAGCTAGTTTGGTGGCTTTCACCAAGGAGAAAGTAGGAAAAATTGCTCTAATCATCTATCAATGCTTCTCAGACTTCAATGTGCTACATATCACCTGAGAATCACATTAAAATACATATTCTGATTTGGCAGGACTGAGGCAGAGCCCGAGAATCTGCATTTCTAGCAAGCTCTCAGATGATGCCTATACCACTGCTCCATGAACTACCTTTTGAGTGGTTGAAGATCTATTCTAGACTATTCCTAAAGGAAATTTTCACCAGGATCCTAGGGAATCTAGAAGATTAAAATTTTCACTAGTCATTTTAAGGAACTGAGAGCCCAATTTATGGATACACTTCTGCAACATGTTAGAGTGGGTGGGGCATTCTCCACCATAGCACAGGAACAGGGGATTCTGGAGGAGAAGAAATGGTTGACTTGCTAATTCCAGAAAGAGTTGACATTGCTTGACTCCTGATATCAAGCCAGGTGATGACAAGTGGGAATTGCTTATATTGTCACGGCAAACTATTACTATTCTGTAACACTGAAGCAGCGGACTGTCATGGCCAGTCAAGAGCAAGTGAGACTTTCCAGTGATACCCTGAGGATGGTCATGAAGAGGCATCAGCTGAGGTTCCAATGATACTGGTGAAGGGCAATGAGTAAGAACGTTTCTTGGTATTATTGTGAGCCCGGTGGTCTCAGGCTGATGTCATTTGGGGAAATGTGGGTTATGTGATCATCTACATTTTATTGTTGTTACAATCATCCTTAGAATCAACATCCTTATTTTAAGAGAATGATATCCCTGAGATGGTCATTGGAAATAAAGCATTCCCCAAGACAGTCCACTTCTGTGGGCAGGTGCACTTTCTCCTGTTTCTTTAGTGTGGGTGAAGCCAGAGAATTAAGTGGGGCACAATTTTTAAATATAAAAATCTTACCTAAGTAGGAAAAACAATGTCCAGCAAGTAGAATATTCAAACAGATGAATGTGATATAGAATTTCAGCATTCTCATAGCAAGAAACAGTTGAGAGAGGGTGAAGGAGAGAGGAGAGAGAAGAGAGAGAGGGAAATAGTGTGAGGGAGGGAGGGAGGGGGAGAGGAAGAGAGAGAGAGAGAGACAGAGAGAGAGACACAGAGACACAGAGACAGAGGGAAAGAGGTGAAGAATTCAGATGATGAAAAAATCTAAAACAGTAAGCCATGAGAAGTTATCAACCTAGGTGCTTTCCTGTCACATACTTCACCTTCCCAAATGGAATATTCTGTCCTAAAGAAAATGTTCTCTTTTCTGTTTCTTTGTAATCATACATTATATCCAAGTGGCTTTCTACCATGGTGTCTCAATACACCAAATTGCTAGATCAGTGAAAAAAAAAAGTGGAGTTATATCTTTTTCACAGGAAATTATGCATAAATCTATCTAATCAGTTTGATAGTAAATTTTGCTAATGAATGTGTCCTACACTGAGCATTATTTATTCCTTTAACCAATATTTATTGACTTCTATGTATCCAGCACTGTGCTAGGCATGGGAGTTGCAGGAGTGGACATTAAAGACATTTGCCTGACATCATGAAGATTACAATACAGCAGATATGGGGGGAAAAAAGAAAATAAATAATAACATTATATATGCTATTATGGAAAAAAATAAAGGACCTGAGATAGTAGCAGAATGATGGCTTTTAGGCATGGTGGTCAGAAAAGTTCTCTCTGAGGAGGTAATGGTGACAGAGGACAGGCTAGAGAAGGAGAACAAGGAAACTTTTCTAAGAAAACAGAAGATATTTGTAGAAGCTTCAGGCAGGAGATTGGTATGTTCAAAGAAACCCAAAGCAAAGCCAATGTGGTTAGAGATACCCAGTAATATAAGCCAAGGGTATCACAATAAAGGATATGAGGGTTTATTCATTTGCTCTTTAAGGCACTGAATACTTATTTACCACCTAGTCCATCAAATACTCTGTTAGAACAAGACAAACAAGCCCCTATGCAGCTCATGTGCAAGTGGGGGAGATAACCACTCATGATGTGTCATTATACGTTGATATGGAAGAAGTACTAGAAGCCATTGGAATGTACAGGGAGTGGGGGAAGTGTTTTCCAAGATACTTCTTTTAATATAATTATCCTCATAGTATACAATTATCTTGTGGAAAAACCAGTTATTTTAACTTAAAACAATATATACATTGAAACATTAGATATTTCAAATCATTCAAAAGGTTGAAATTATGCTCCTTACTTCCAATATTTCTACTCCAACTGGGAATATGTGTGAAAAGTTTAAAGGAAAGTTAAGATATACTGACCGATTCTTAAATTTTACTCAGCATGAGACCTAGAAATGTCAGCCATTATTTTTAATTCCTCTGTCATTTCACGACTGACCCATTCATTGCACAGTTTACATTTTATGTGCAAATTATCCCATGTGTAACAACAGATTATAAGCCTATCAAGGGCAAGGATTCAGGATTCTCACCTTCCAAATGACTCAAGACAATGTTTTGAATAAATTAAGGTCCAGATAATTTGATTCATTCAGATTTATAAAATATTTCAAAATATCTCCAAGGTCCTGATAGATCATAACGTGTGATTAACTTGAAAGAACTTTCACTACTTTCTTTTCAAGTTAGGGATTCAGACCCCGGCTATGTTTCAGAGAGAAAGTGACTGCCTAACCACCCACCCTCTGCCTGAGCCTATGGAGGAATGAAAGCCAAACAGTGAAGCTTCCTCCACCAGAAAATCTAATACTAAATCACGCTTCTTTCCATCACCAATGACTTCAGTCATTTTATTCATGCTAATGCAATTAAGTAGAGGCTCTTCAACACCACTTGGCACATAAATTATATGATTCCTGTTACAAATCAAATCCATATATGGAGAATGTTTTTGGGCAAACCTATTTTGAGGACACATTTTGATTGTTAATAATTTTATCAAACAATTTTACCCTTGTATCTGAAGATTTTTTAAGGAATCTAGGTCCAAGGATGATTTTTGTTTTCCTCTAAACTTTAGTCAGAGTAATTCATACATACATGAAGGCAGGAATATTCCTGTATTATTACAAGCAGCATGAACACTCAGTTTGGACTTTGACTGGTCTGAATAAGATAAATAATATGCTTCATCTTTCGAACTTATATTTTTACTAAATACTGTAACTTTTTGCTCAAGCAATTGCATCTTAAAATTTCCATGTAGTCACAGGCAAACTCCTCAGCAAGGTTAAAACGTCTTACATTTTACAAGAAATTTATTTTTTAAAAGTAAGAAATGTGCATGCAAACTGCGGACACTATATATTGACTCTGCTTTTTAGGACATCAAGCAAAGTGAACAACTTTTGGCAAGTATTCTGGCATTTTGATACTACTCATTTGAATTTTGCCATGTTTAACATAGGTCCTAAGACTCCCACAATTCCATAATTGCTGCAGAAACCAAGACTATGGGAAATCAAAGGGCTGTATGATGGTTGTCCTCTCCCCGCCACCTCCCCAGCCATTTGAGTTTGCAAAGGCTATTCTTATGCTCAGGGCTAGCAAGTTTAATTTGTCAACTGAGGCAGTCTCAGGTCAGTAGTCATGCTCCAATTGGAGAAGCAATCACTCTGGAACTGTCCTAGCTGAGCAGATAGCTCATGTTCCAAAAAGAACTTCAATATTAACACCTTAGCTCCAGCCCTGGAGTCATCTGCAAAAACTTCCTTGGTCCCCCTTCATTCACTCAATAATTATTTACTGAGCATCTATGATGTGCCAAAGAGTGTATATAGAACACACAGATGAAAACTGATGACCCCTTCTCCCAAGAGGCATGTACTCCAATGGAAAACGATGGTCTATTAATTAATTATTTCATCAATTCAACAAATATTGATTAAGCACTTATTATTTACCAGGCTTGATTCTAGACCCTGAAAACACAGCAGTGAATAAGATTGTCAACGCCTCTGTCTCAGGAAGTTTACTTGTTAATCAAGGTGGACATAGATGGTAAACAAATAAATGAAGTACAAACTCAGATATAGAAAAGTGCCATGAGGAAAATAAGAAAGAATGATGTGATGGTGAATGCGGATGGCGTTGCCACTTTAGATTTTAAAAGGGAAGACATCTCTGAATCAGTGATAACTGAGCTGATACCTACTGAAAATGAAGTCAGTCTAAAATCCTAGGGTAGCGAGTTCTTGAAAGCAGGTGGACAAAAGAGGGTAGAGTGAAAGAGGAGAAGATATCAATGGGGAGAAACAACATATACAATGAAATGAATATGTAAAATAACAAGACATGTTCTGGGAACCACCAGTGGGTATTGCAAGCCAACAATTAAATGTTGAGCTTTGAGTACCAGGCAAAGAGTTTAGATGGTAGGTGACGGGGAGCCCCTGACTCAAGGGATTTTATGATGGTCCTCTTTCATGCCTTGTCAGCCTGTTCCCTAGTTTTCTGAGATGGCTATAGGTAGATTGACCATATACACATTTCAATTCTTCATGCTAATCCCCCATATACTTTATTCCCTACTATCATATCACACACATATTTTCAAATTAGCACTTTTGCACTGAATTGTTAACTATCTGCTTCTGTATTTATTTCCTTGAGGTTAGGGACAATGACAATTTAATTCTGCATCCCCAATATCTGGCACAGCATTAAGCACATAATATAAGCTCAGCAAATATTTAATGGGAGGGGGATAGAAGAATGGGTGGGTGGCTCAAAGTTCATAAAATCTTTCAATTAGTCTCCAGGGAGGAAATCAAGATTTTAGCACTATAGCATGGGCAAATAGTATTAAGATGGCTCTGATATTATACTGAGAGTTTCCAATGTTTTCTAAGTCCACAGGTTTAGGATTAATTGCTCAGCCCCACCCAGCATTGTGATATTGCCCACGTTCAAAGCTTCCTCACTAGCTTTTTTTTTTTTTAAACATCTTTATTGGAGTATAATTGCTTTACAGTGGTGCATTAGTTTCTGCTTTATAACAAAGTGAATCAGCTATACATATACATACATCCCCATATCTCCTCCCTCTTGCGTCTCCCTCCCTCCTCACTAGCTTTTGACTAATCTCACTGTTGGTTTTCTCTTGGCTGACCATCAGCTCCCTCTAGAGGAAAGTCTGGAGTCAATACTTAGCCCTACTCATCTTCCTCATGCCTGTTTTCATCTATTTACAGAGACTGAGCAGAGCATCTCTAGCAACCATTCAATGACTGGTTAGATTCCATGTACCATTCTTCAGGAGAGATAAATTCTCAATCTGTAACACATCAGTGTGTTACACACAGACTACTAGTCATTTCTCAGAGTGCCCCCTTCCGTAGATTACCCAGATATGAGAGAGATGGGGAGAGGGGGAGGGAGAGGACAGAGACAAACAAGGATGGAGGAAGGGAGGGAAGGATGGATATATGGATAGAGGGAAGAACAAAGAGATCATGTTTTCTTATTCAGAAGACATATTTTTGTTCATATGGTCACATGTTCATATTTAGAAATCACTGCATATGACACAGTGTTATATAACCCATATGCAGCAAGGTTCCCAGATCACAGGCCTCAGGAATAAACCCATAGCAAACTGTGGATATGCCATGTTGGCTACATCTGGACAGACCAGCAGGGCAGCAAAGACGGCACAATGAACTTCAGAGAAGAGGCAATACTTGAAGAAGTGGACAACATTTCCTGAAGTTCAGACTCCAAATTAGTATTGAGTAATGGCTATTTTTTATCTCTGGATGGAACTGGATAGAGGAGTTCTAGATAGGAAAGAAATATACTCTCAGAGAGAGATAATTGGGTACCAATCTATTTGTGGAATATTAGTTGGAGGTTGAAAGGAAGGAAAGATTTGGTGTGCGACCCTGAGCAGTATTTAACAAAACTGTCTTTCTGTGTAGCCTCCAGGGACTTGTGATGGGTTCCCAGGGAAATAAAAGAGTGAATGAGATGGAAAAACTGCACAATATGGGCAACTTAGAAATATGAGAGGTCACGCCATTCTGCTTTTAGTTTAATAGCCTAGTTTAAAGTAAAAGAAAAGAAAAATGTCTGCTTATCAGGTAAAAAATGATATGACGATAAGAGAGGCAGGTTAAGAGGTGTTCAAAAAAAGTTAATTTCCTTCCTCCCTCCGTCCTTGTCTCATTGCCATCTGGAGGCTAGAGTAACCACACACACACACACACACACACACACACACACACACACACACACACACACATACACACACACACACACACACACACACACACACACACACCCCTTCAGAAATAAGACCCTGAGGTGAACAACTACTGCATCTTTGGCCTCATAGAAGCAAACTTGACCAGTGATAATCTCTCCTCAATTGCTTCTCTTAAATAAAGTTTATATTGACCAACAGAATATATGAATGAAAGAATGAATATAACAACGATTTAGTAAATTTCTATTTAAATCTGTACTTGATATTCTAAGACATCTTACTTATTTAATCCTTATCACACTTATAAAAAAGGAATTCTTATCTTCTTTTAGAGATGTGGAAACTGAAGCTTATAAAAGTAAGTGGCTTGCCTAAGATCCCAACAGAGGAACTACAGAGTTGAGATTTAAACCCAGACGATTTGATCTTAAGTCCACCTCCTTTTCCTTTATAACAAAGCTTCAAAGTACAGCTGTTTTCACTCAGCACAGCATCAAGTCTAGTCATTAAACACAAAGTTAGCTGCAAGAGTTATCAGGCATTGTTGGATAGCTAATCTAAGATCCATTCCCAAACATGTCTCAGAATATTTGAAGCCAGGAATGGCCATATGCCTGAATTCTACCCAGTGATTTGTAAGTGGAAGTTTGCTGGGGTAATCTGGAAAACTTTGCTTTATGATAAAAGAAGCTTACTTCTCCAGCAGTACATCTGCCCCTCTACATCCTGCATGAATATAGGCATGAGGCCTGGAGCAACAATAACCATCCAATGACTATCAGGAAAAGGTAAAGAAAAATGCAGAGACGCTGCCTCTGACACTGAGCTGCTCAAACAACAAAGAGTAGCCACCTACGTCCTGAGTCCCTGCAATGTGAGAAAAGCAAACTATTTGTTTAAGGAACTGTTAATTGTTATCCTTGTAATTACAGGTTAAAAAAACAATGGATACAGAAGAATGTCTAAAACAATGTCTCTAAAGTATCCAGATTAGTGAGATGACAGAGAAAAACAACTTTAATCTTATTATAATAAACATCTATCCTTGCATAAAAAGCATATTTCCAAAGTCATAATTTCCTGCTCTTAAAAAGATCAAATATCATCCATGTTTAGTTGATCCTAAACTCTGAGTGACAAAGAAAATTTTTATGAAAATTGATTTATTAAGATAAAGACATTTACCCTGATTTTTCTAAACAGCATCTAGCACATGGGTGATGCTCAATAAAGACTGAGAGCTAAAAGCTACATATCTTATTAGCAACATTTCTCAGTACTATGATTTGGAAAAAGTTTTTTCTTTCACAAATCAATATGATGAAGAATCAGGCAGCAGGTGGAGGATGTAAAAATGAATCATTTTTCAATAACTTCTTTTAGTGTGGAAGGTTTCACATGTCTAGACATATTTTGCTATTGAACACCACACTGATATTTAAGGGGTTGTTTTTCCCTATTGCACACAAAATTACCCTAATTACAGCAAAGCATTTTGCTCACATGCTGTCAATCCCAGGCAAAGAGTGAAGTCCATCTGTGTCCTTCTCTGTAGCTCCAGCCAGTACATCCAGCATGCCACCTCAGTCATTAGGTATGGGATGAGCAATACGATGTCTTCTCTATGGTTTGAAGATAAACATCAAATTTCTTTTATTTTTCGAATTGAGTGGAAACATTACAAATTTCCCACATGGCATTTTATTAAAAGTTTCACCTATTGCTTAGTAATAAAAATGTAAAAAATAACAAGTAACAAAATTTTGACTTAAAAATTAATATTTAGTGAGACAAGAATTTGAAAGCACTTTCATGTTCATGGTTTCTTTATCATTCTCAGGTAATTGGGTGTCAATGACTTGCAGACTTACATCCATGTCATGTTTGAAAAATTTTCAGAAAAGATAAACCCAGCAGGATGAGAAAGCCCAGATACATAATCATATTGGGGATGCACCTGGAGCTGAGGAGACAAGGGAAGAAAGAACAAAGGACTAGAAGACCTACTTGGCTTGGATGACAAGAGTCACCTGGGTAGGACAATTGTAATTGCTCAGATCAAATGATTCTGAAAATGATTTCAAGTATGTTTGATACAGCTCATGAGATGTTCCCCAATACATAAGCTCACCATTCTGATATATGTGAAAAGATAATCTTCATTAGCAAAAAGGAAGAAATCAGATTTCAAAGTTTCTAACAGGTCACAACATTGCTATTGAACACCCACTGTCATCACCTCACTTTTCTCCATCACACTTCATTAACCCTTGATCCATGTTTGCAATTACTTCAAATAAGGATAGAATTCTATTCTGGGTTGTTTGTGGGTGAATAGGTTGCTTGCCTTTTCTCTCATGCCTAGTGGGATTAGGCAATTTGATATTTTGACTTGTCCAAGCAGTATTTGATGCTAGTCTGCTCTTTCCCTAACCAAATCACTGCTACCTCTCATTTGAGGCAATGTATTCCAACGACTCATTGCCAAAATGGTAGTAATTTCACTGGTGCAGACCATTGACATGCAGGCTGGGCTGTGCTGGCTTTCCTGCAGAAAAGATTTTCTGGAATAATAGAAAGTGTTTGGGACTTGGTATTATCATATGCCTTGGGTTTAAACCCTAACTCTGAAACTTACCAGGTGTATGAATACAGGGGAAGTACTTCACCTCTTTGAACCTCCCTCTCCCATTTATAACTGGGATCTTGATCCCTAACTCACAGGACTATTAAAAGGTTGAACGAGACGGTTTGTTGCAGAGACTTAGAGTAGTTTTAAAATAAACTTTTACTGAATCTGAGCTGTTTCGCTTTCCAGTAACACTGAAACAAACATCAGGAACCCAGTAACTTCCTAGCATCCAGAGACGTAAATGTACCATGCATGAGAATACAGATGCTTTTATGTGTATATATGCACTGTTACAAAAAACAAATGCCACATATCCACCTAATAGGACTGGAATGACTGACAGATAGCATCGACCTTCTCCCAGGAAATCACAGATTTTCAAAACAAGCACTTTTTAAAATTACATAAGTATACAGCATGAATCAGAAAAGCATGAGGCTGTGTTTGCTTGTTTTATCAATGGTTCATTTTCCATAGCTTCCATCTTCCTTTTATTGCTCGGCCAGCTATTTCCCTCCATAGAAGATGAAGGCTATTGGGATGTTTGTTATAACTGTGTGCTTAAGGTTCTTTGGCAGATCACATGCTTTACTTAATTAAATAATGTTCCAATTAATTGATTTGTTTGTAGACATTCTTAATTTAGTAAACGCTGAGCAGAATGCTAAAAATACCATTATATTTCTGACAGAGGCACCACTAAAGTCTGATAATTGATAGCTTTGCTGTTTTCTCTGATGGCCTGAAAAGCTTTTAAAGCTAAATTCTGTAATCATGTTCATCTTTGGAAATTAGTTTCGTGAAACCACACATTTAGTTCTTGCTGAGAAATCTCATTTTAGTCATTTTAACATAATTTATAATGCATAAACTAAATTAGCTTTTGTAGCTAAGCCAGCACATTTTTCTTTAATTTTTATCTCATCCTAATATATTTTTGACCTTGAAAACTGTAATGTCTGTTGGATATTGAAGCCTCTGAACAAAGAAAATCATTTCCATTCCATCACTATGGTTACACTTTCTTCGTTCTCCAGCACTGAACAGTGCTGAAAGTGTTGAATCTGGATTCCTCAGGAGGGCAAGGGGAACTTCATGTAATATCATTTAGTTCTGATTAAATAAACACATATACATAATGGAACCCAGGAAAGTAGCAAATTATTTCACTCTGTTTACATTGCATATGATATGACTTATGGTAAGGGGCAATATATCACCCAATGTTATTTTCTTCAGGTTCTGTTGTGTGTGGTTTTTCCCCAGGCAGTCACACATACATATTCGTCATAGAAAACACAGCCAAAATGCCAGGCAGCTCCTAACACCTCCAGTACTCCTGAAGTCAAAGCATTTTCAACCCTTTCTAAAAACAGAGAACTTCAAGTGTGAATCATACAGTTCCCTGTCCACGAGAGATGTGTTTCACATGGCTTGTGACCTCTCCCACCATCCTAAAATGGCTCTGGCTGCCCTACAAAAGCAAGATAAGGAATTGGTCATTCAAATAAACGTTATACCTGCTGCCTCTGATAGAAAAAATATACTCTCTTTACAATATACTCTTTTGAATTTCTTTTATTACATAGCTGGTTCGCCATGTCAACTACAAAAGGTTTTCTGTATTTTCTTCTCCTTAGTAGTTCATGTGTCAAAGGTATCTTGAAGAAAACTGTTGGCAATAGTCAAGGTCTTCAAGTGGCCATAACATTTAAAAGAGTATATCCAATCAGTAGCGTGGCAAATTATATCCGTATAAACGCAAATGGAATGTCTCATTTCTAAAATTCATATGCACACAGATTTCTAGCTACCTTGATTGGGTTGTGCAAAAGCAAGGAAGAACTATTAATTTCAGCAACAAATGATAAAAAAAAAAAGTGAGGTGAGGGGAGGAAACACTTGACAATATGCAGAGGCTCAGTGTAGGAGAGAAATCTGCATCTTCAATAGCCTTCAGGTACAGGGACCACCATAATCATCTCTGTGGCCTGCCATAGGGCTTGCCCATAGTGAATAGGCATTAAATGTTTGTGGTATGGAAGGATAGGTGGATGATACAAAGGGCTGTTTTATAAGACTTAAAGAATCTTTGATGGTGGGATACAACACACTGACACGTGGATAGAATAGGTGAAAGGCAGAACCCTATATAACTTACGGTTCCAAATGAGAGAAGGCTGTCAGACAAGGTCATAGAGGGGGTGTCACCCAGGACAGGATAACAGCAAGCTGAAGCTAGAGAGGGCAGCTTGTGTATGGCAAATGCCATGTGGTTAGCTAGCTTTCCTGGACTCCCTGTGGATTGGCTAATTTAAATGATTCTGTGGACTCCAGGGCATAGGGGTTAATGATCTGATACCTGGCCTCTGGGTAATTAGGGCTGGTGCATAGTGGCCTAGTGGCCCACAGTGTAAGAACCCGATAAGGAAAGCTGATTAATCAGCTGCTCAAGGAGGGGGACTGACTCACCGGTAGCCGGGATCTCAAAACTGGATCAAGATAGGATTTTTCTTTTTAAACTCTGTTATGTTCACCTGCCCTTAGAAGGAGAGAACTCATTCGAAATTCAGGAAAGAATTCTGTGATATTTAAAAGCAACTAAAAGAAATCCATATTGGAAAAGAAGAAGTAAAATTGTCCCTGTTTGCAGAGGACATGATACTATACACAGAAAATCCTAAAGATGCTACCAGAAAACTACTAGAACTCATCAATGAATTCAGTAAAGTTGCAGGATATAAAGTTAATACATAGAAATCTCTACAACTGTGCCTTTATTTCTGTTTTGTAAATAAGTTCATTTGTAACATTTTTTAAAGATTCCATATATAAGTGATACCATATGATATTTGTCTTTATGTGTCTGATTTACTTCACTCAGTATGACAATCTCTAGGTCCATCCATGTTGCTTCAAATAGCATTATTTCATTCTTTTTCATGGCTAAGTAATATTATATTATATATACATACCACATCTTCTTTAACCATTTGCCTGTCAATGGACATTTACGTTGCTTCCATGTCTTGGCTATTGTAAACAGTGCTGCAATGAACATTGGGGTACATGTATCTTTTCAAATTGTGGTTTTCTCTGGGTATATGCCCAGGAGTTGGATTGCTGGATCATGTGGTAGCTCTATTTTTAGTTTTTAAAGGAATCTCCATACTGTTCTCCACAGAAATAGAGTCACAGATGTAGAAAAAAGTCTTATGGTTAACAGGGAGGAAAGGGGGAGGAGGGATAAGTTGGAAGATTGGGACTGACATATACACACTACTATATATAAAATAGATAACTAATGAGGACCTGCTATATAGCACAGGGAACTCTACTCAATACTTTAATGACCTATATGGGAAAAGAATCTAAAAAATAGTGGATATATGTATATGTATAACTAATTCACTTTGCTGTACAGCAGAAACTAACACAACACTGTAAATCAACTATACTCCAATAAAAATTTAAAAAAAGAAACCTCTTGTATTTCTATGCACTAACAGTGAAAGATCAGAAAGAGAAATTAAGGAAACAATCCCATTTACCATCACATTAAAAAGAATAAAATACCTAGGAATAAACTTAATTAAGGAGACAAAAGGCCTATACTCTGAAAATTATAAGATGTTGATGAAAGAAATCAAAGATTACACAAACAGATGGAAAGATATACCATGTTCTTGGATTGGAAGAATCAATATTGTCAAAATGACTCTACTATCCAAGGAGATCTACAGATTCAATGCAATCCCTATAAAATTACCAATGGCATTTTTCACAGAAGTAGAACAAAAATTTTAAAATTTGTATTGCAATGCAAAAGACCACAAATAGCCAAAGCAATCCTGAGAAAGAAAAACAGAGCTGGAGGGATCAGGCTCCCTGACTTCATACTATACAACAAAGCTACAGTAATCAAAACTGCATGGTACTGGCACAAAAGCAGAAATATAGATCAATGGAACAGGATAGAAAGTCCATATATAAACCCACACACCTACAGTCTATTAATCTACAATAAAGGAGGCAAGAATATAAAGTGGAGAAAATAAGTGGTGCTGGGAAAACTGGACAGCTACATGCAAAAGAATGAAGTTAGAACATTCTCTAACACCATATGCAAAAATAAACTCAAAATGTATTAAAGACCTAAATATAAGACTGGGTACTATAAAACTCTTAGTGGAAAATGTAGGCAGAACATTTTTTGACATAAATTGCAGCAATATCTTTTTGGATCCACCTCCTAGAGTAACAAAAATAAAAAACAAACAAACAAATGGGAACTAATTAAACTTAAAAGCTTTTGTACAGCAAAGGAAACCATAAACAAAGCAAAAAGGCAACCTTCACAATGGGAGAAAATATTTGCAAATGAAGTGACTGACAAGGGATTAATCTCCAAAACATACAAATAGCTCATGCAGCTCAATATTAAAAAAACAAACAACCCAATCAAAAAGTGGGCAGAAGACCTAAATAGACATTTCTCCAAAGAAGACATACAGATGGCCAAGAGGCACATGAAAAGCTGCTCAACATCACTAATTATTAGAGAAATGCAAATCAAAACTACAATGAGGTATCACCTCACACTAGTCAGAATGGACATCATAAAAAAGTCTACAAACAATAAATGCTGGAGAGGGTGTGGAGAAAAGGGAACCCTCCTGCACTGTCGGTGGGAATGTAAATTGGTACAACCACTATGGAGAACAGTATGAAGGTTCCTTAAAATACTAAAAATAGAGCTACCACATGATCCAGCAATCCCACTCCTGGGCATGTACCGAGAGAAAACCATAATTCAAAAGATACATGCACTCCAATGTTCAATGCAGCACTATTCACAATAGCCAAGACATGGAAGCAACCTAAATGTACATCAACAGAGGAATGGATAAAGAAGATGTGGTACATATATACAATGGAACATTACTCAGCCATATAAACGAATGAAATAATGCCATTTGCAGCAACATGGACCTAGAGATTGTCACACTGAGTGAAGTAAGTCAGACAGAGAAAGACAAATATCATATGATAACACTTATATGTGGAATCTAAAGAAAAAGGGTACAAATGAACTTATTTACAAAGCAGAAACAGACTCACAGACTTTGGAAGCAAACTTATGGTTACCAAAGGGGAAAGGTGGCAAGCAGGGATATATTAGGCGTTTGGGATTAACATATACTCACTACAACATGTAAAATAGGTAATCAACAAGGACTGTTCCCTACGGTATAGCACAGGGAACTCTACTCAGTATTCTCTAATAACCCATATGGGAAAAGAATATGAAATAGAATAGATATATGTATATGTAAAACTGAATCACTTTGCTGTACAGCTGAAACTAACACAACATTATAAATCAACTTTACTCCTATAGAAAACAAAAATTAAATTAAAAAAATAAAAATAAAATCCACTAAAATGTCAATGAAGTGTGACAGGGCATGTTTACCAAAAGGTAACCTGATCCTTACTCATGCTAACTATAAACATAATTCCAAAATAATTTATTTGAAGTCTTTTGGCAGGATGATCAAGTTTTCATAACTTAGTTTTGGTGAGCAAAAGACCCCAAAAGGCATCTCACAAATGCTTTCCATATTTTTAATAGCCTCAGATGTTTTCCCATAATCTTTTGGGTCAATTCTGCACATGGGCTGGAACGTGTATATATTTAAAGCAAATGTAGCTGGAAATGTCCAAGTTCCGGAGAGACTGCCATCATATAGCATGATGCACCAGAGGCAGAATTCAAAAGCCTGCTGTGGCAGGCAGAATAATAGTCACCCAGAGATGTCCCTGCTCAAATCCTCATGGCAAAGGGGAAATCAAGGTTGCAGCTAGAATTAAGGTTGACAATCAACTTAATTTTAAAATAGAGATGTTTATCCAGGTGGGCCCAGTGTAGTCACAAGGGTTCTTAAAAAGAAGAGGGAAGGAGAAGGGGAGGTCAAAGTGATGAGATGTGAGGGCTCAACCTCCATTGTTGGCTTTGAAGAAGGACGGAGGGGGCCATGGCTTAAGGAGTGTGTGCAGATTCTAGAGGCTGAAAAGGCAAGGGAATGGGTTTTCCCCTTGAGCTTCCAGAATGAAGCACTGCCCTGTAGACATCTTGATTTTAACCCAGTGAGACTCATGTTGGACTTTTGACCTACAGAACTATAAGATAATAAATTTGTGGTTTTAGAAGCCACTGCATTTGTGATAATTTGTTACAGCAGCAAATAGGAAACTAATGACCATCCAAACTCCCAAAGCATAAAACCACCACTTCGTTTTTTCCAGATTTTCTTCACGCCAAATTTTGTTTACCAAAGAAGCAAAACCTCAATGATTCATCCAGGGACAGCTGATTTTTGCTTCTGTTGAAATATTTGCATGTTTCATATATCCAGCTGTCCCTCAGTATCCATGGGAAATGGGTTCCAAGACCACCTGAAAATACCAAAATTCACAGATGCTCAAGTCCCTTATATAAAATGGCATAGTATTTGCATATAACCTATTCACATCCTCCTATACTTTAAATCATCTCTAGATTACTTATAATACCTAATACAATGTAAATACTATATAAATAGTTGCCAGCATGTGGAAAATTCAAGTTTTGCTTTTTGGAACTTTCTGGATTTTTTTTGTTTTTTCCGAGTATTTTTGATCCAAGTTTGGTTGAATCCCAGGTGTGAAATCTGTAGATACGGACACGTAGGGCCAAATGTAATTCATGACAACCTTGTTCTGAAAGCATTTCTGTTCATGTACCATCCTTTATTCTCAATGTTAACTCTCTTTCAATATTTATATTTAAAAATAAAACCTAATCTATTTTGATTTTTTAAAAAGTGACACTGGAACAGAAGAAACTTGTTTCTCAGACCACAGTAATTGACTTTGAGGACTTCAACTCTAATGCCATATAATATTCGAGGAAGAGAGCCATGTGTTCTGTATGTTAAAGTACAGGAATACCTCATTTTATTGTGCTTCACAAATATTGCACTTTTTTTTCACAAATTGAAGGTCTGTGGCAACCCTGCATTGAACAAATCTATTGCTGTCACTTTTCCAACAGCATTTGCTCACTTCTTGTCTCTGTGTCACGCATTGGTAATTCTTACAGTATTTCAAACCCTCCACTAGCCAAAAGATTACAACTACAGAAAGTTCAGTGATGGTTAGCATTTTTCAGAAATAAAGTACTTTTAAATTAAGGTATATACATTTTTTAGAAATAAATGCTATTGCACACTTCATAGACTACAGTATAGTGGAAACAACTTTTACATGCACTGGGAAACCACAAACATTTCTGTGAGTCACTTTATTGCGATATTCACTTTATTGCAGTGGTCTGAACTGACTGCAATAGCTTTGAGGTATGCCTGTAATAATTAATTATTTTACTTTCCTTCTTTGTATTCATTCTTGTACACTCAAAAGAATACACCTAAAACTAAACCCCTCAAAAGTGGAGGATACCAGAATTTACAATGTGTTTTGAATGGAACACATTGAATAGTAAAGCAGAAGTGGTTTCAAGGTCAGGGTTAAAGAGTTAATGGGACATAACAGTGGCTAGAAATATGCAAGGTGGCTATGTTGTCATAGCATGAATCCTTCATGGGCAGGCATTTCTCTAAACTCGTTACCAGGTTTATGGGTAAATATCAAGAAGTGCATAATCTAGAGAGCAGATCACTGAGCGGAGAGTGAGATCCAACTGCACGTCGATGCCAGCTTCACTCCTGAGTAACCATGGGCAGTTTTCAAGTAACCTCCCTCTGTTTCTGTGTGACCTTCCTCTGTTTCTACAGCTAAATCAAAATGCTTCTATACCTTGCAGGGATACTCTAGTTCCTTTACTTTCCACTTGTTTCCCATAATGGAGTTTTGACTCTTTGATCTGTCTCTCCTGCTTTTTTCCTTTCTGAGTTCAAAAAGCTGGAGTATCTGATTTCCCTCTCTTTTTTCTCTCTTATCCTTCTAATCTGATTTTTAAATGTCAGTTTCAGTCAAGGATATTTCCATTTTCATCTTGGGCTTGTCTTCATTTTCTTTTTTCTTGAGAGGAAAGTTTCTTTAAAAATCTACTTTATTACTGTTGTTTACTTTTGTTGTTGTTTTTAATAACAAAACTTTATATCTCAAAGGAAGTAGCAATAATAAATCTCTAGAGGCATATTTAGTCCTTCTTTCAGCATCTTTTCACTGAATGCTTACTTCATGATAAACTTTAGGGAGGAAAGATTAAAAAGATGAATAAGGCAGTCCCTACCCACAAGAAATTCACCAACTAATAAATAAGAAAACAACTATATTGTAGAAAATAAATAATGTGATCATCAATTCCTGAAGGACATGATATGATATATGATATGATATGATACGATATGATATGATATGATATGGGATGATGCTTTCCCTCTCCTTTCTTACCATCATTTTTGGACACCAAAGATAAGTACACCTCAGCACAAATTCCCTCAGTTGAAAGAGATGGGTAAACAAGCAGGTACCAATCTCATCAGTGGCCCACAAATACCCAAACTTCAAATACTTCATGAGAAAGGAGAAGAAGGAGTACTAAAGCATGATAAGTGATCTCTCCAGACCGTTCTCAGGACTCTCACAATCTCAAAGCACCCTTCGAAGTTAATGAAAATTCTGCCCAGGAGAAAAAACATGAAGAGGTTGATATATGGAAAAAAGTGAATTCTGACTGCTGGAACCTTCGATTGATAGAGAAACTTTCTCCACTTCACGATGAAAGAAAATGTTTTTTAGATCCTAGAGAATCATCATCTATAACTTTATTCCCAACGCTAAGCCGTTCCTCTCTCCCTGCATTTTTTTCTTCAATTTTTCTCCTAGACAAGTAGGCTAATCATCTCAAGTCCATCTTCAGTTCCTCTCTTTATCTCACACTACTCTTTCAATTTGTCACTAACTGAAACTGATTCTACCTTAGCAATATTCAAACTTATCCCCTCCTTTTAACTGCTGAATACAGTTTCTCTGTATGGATGTAACACAATTTATCTGTTCTCTTGTTGGTGGCCATTTGAGTTGTTTCAGTTTTTGGTGATCATTAATATAGCTGCTATGAATAATTTTATACAAATTGTACAAAAGTCTTTTTGTGGACATACACTTTTATTTATCGTTGGTAAATACCTAGTAGTTATTTGATCATAAGGTGAGTAGTATGTTTTGATTTATAAGAAACTTCCAGATTCCAAATTGGTAGTACCATTTTGCACTCTTATTAGCAATTCACGAGAATTCTATTTGCTTCATATCCTGGCCAACTTTTAGTATTGTCAGGCTTTTAAAATTTAAGCCATTCTAGAAGTATAGTGATACTTTAATATTAATTTGCATTTTCTTATGACCACTAATGTGCAGTTTTTCAAGTGCTTATTAGTAATTTGTATACGTTCCTTTTCAAAGTATCCAATTTACCTATTTGTTATTGAGATGTTGTCTTATTGTTGAAGGTGTTCTTTATATAGTCTGCATACAAGTCCTTTGTCACACTTTGTATTGTGAATATTTGTTCCCATGCTTACCTATTCATTTTCTCAATAAACACTTTCAATGAGCTGAAGTTTATAATTTTTAAGAGCAATGCATCAATTTTTTATTTTATGGTCAGTGTTTTCTAAGATCACTTTGCCCAGTGGTCCCCAGCCTTTTTGGCACCAGGGACCGGTTTCGTGGAAGACAATTTTTCCACGGAACAGGGCGGGGCGGATGGTTTCGGGATGATTTAAGTGCATTACATTTATTGTGCACTTTATTTCTATTATTATTACATTGTAATATATAATGAAATAATTATACAACTCACCATAATGCAGAATCAGTGGGAGCCCTGAGCTTGTTTTCCTGCAACTAGATGGTCCCATCTGGGGGTGACAGGAGACAGTGACACCCGAAGTGTGTGACTTATGTCCAGTCTACTCCGTAATCTTGTTTCGGTTGCTGTCACTGCAGAAAACCCTGCTTCACAAAAATAGGATGTTGGAAATGGAAGCAGGCTTTTCAGTGCTTCTGGGGCAATCTCAGGATATTCTGCCTTGACATTAATTCAGAACGTATGGAGATCTGAAGTTGTCTCACACATACTTTTAAGGCCACCATCATTTGTGATCTTAAGCAGATGATTCTCTTCTAGCATGGACAAAGCCGATTCACCTGGCTTATTCACAAATGGGTCGCGGATCCATTCCTTCCTAGCTCAGGGGTTTTTTGTGGTTGGGAAGTAATGCTCAAACTCTTCTGAAAGCTTAGATAGGTGATCATGCACCAGCTGGGAGAAAGAAGGCCCTGGCTCAGTCTCTTTCAAAATCTCTGCTAATGTTTGAAACATGTCAAAAATCCTAATGTTCACTCATTGCCCCCATAATTCCAATTTGGCTTTGAATGCAGCCACTTTATCTGCCAACTTGAACACAGTTGTCGTTCTCCCCTGAAACGACAGATTGAGTTCACTGAGCAGGTTGAATATGTCACACAAGTAAGCAAGTTTTGCAACCCATTCTGTGTCACTGAAATGTGCTGCCAGTGGTGACTGTTTTTCTAAAAGAAATCTCTGGAGTGGCTCTCATAACTCAAAAACTCTGGCCAGTGATCTACCCTTAGAAAGACATCTCACTTCTGTGTATAAGAGAAGACGTGTGTGCTCTGCGTCCATCTCCTCACAGAGCTGCGCGAACAGACGTGAGTTAAGGGCATGTACTTTAATGTGGTTGATAATTTTAATCACATCCTGCAAAACACTGTTAAGTTCAGGTGACATTTTTCAGCTAGCCAGCATTTCTCTATGGATGACACAGTGTGTAGACTCACATTCAGAAGCGACCTCTTTGACCTGAGTAGTGAAACCAGAAAGCCGTCCAGTCATAGCAGCCGCTCCATCCGTGCATATACCGACACAAAATGATTCATTCAGTTTTCCTGATACGTAATCATTCAAAGACTTGAATAGTTCTGCAGCTGTGGTGTTGGTTGGCAACAGAAGTGCACATAACATATACTCATGCACATCCTCCTGAAAAATATATTGCACAAAAACAAGCATTGTTGCCTTGTTGTCGACATTGGTAGACCCGTCAACCTGGATTGCGTGCCACGGTGACTCATTAATCCTCTCTAACAATTGCGCCTCAATATCCTCTGCTATTTCTTCAATTTGTTTAGTTATGGTACTAGCCAAAAGAGGAATACATGCCACCTTTTGAACTGCAGCCTCTCCTAAAAGTTCACGATAAATGTCCTTAGCAGCAGGCAAGATCAACTCTTCACCAACAGTAAAAGGCTTCTTAGCTTTAGCAATGCGGTTAGCCACTAAGAATGATGCTCTCACTGCAGACACATTTGATGAAGCCGTGGCCTTCAATAATTGCTTCTGTTCTTCGTGTTCACATTTTTTTCTTTTGAGAAACTCCAAAGTCTTGTCTTTTAATGCAGGGTGTTTGGTCTCCATCTGGCGAAGCACTTTGGAAGGTTTCACGGCTTTGTTGGATAGCAGTTGCCACATATTATACAAAGCAGACTTTGAAAATGTGAATCACCTGTTGCAATGAACCCGTAATTTAAGTAGGACTCTTGGTATTTTCTTTTAAATGCAGCTTTTTTTTGTTGGCAGTCTTAGAGTCTTCTGCTGTCTCATCATTGGGTCTTTCCCCCTACTCAAAGAAGCTCTCCAGCAATGTTTGTGTTTTACTCATTTTGGCTACCAAAATGTGTGCTTACCAAAACTGTGACTGAGACAAGCGCACAGTGCGCAGTGTGGGAAAGAGGCACGGATGGAAATGGTAAATAAAATAATGGGCAGGTCATGAGAGTACTAAAATAAGTGTCGGATTCTGACTTAAAGCCTGCCACCAGATGCAGCTTGTCACTTACCACTCACTGATAGGGTTTTGATATGTCTGCAAGCAACTGATTTATTATGGTCTCTGTGCAGTCAAACCTCTCTGCTAATGATAATCTGTATTTGCAGCTGCTTCCCAGCGCTAGCATCACCGCCTCAGCTCTACCTCAGATCATCAGGCATTAGATTCTCATAAGGAGCGTGCAACCTAGATCCGTCGCATGCGCCGTTCACCGTAGGGTTCGCGCTCCTATGAGAACCTAATGCTGCCGCTGATCTGACAGGAGGCGGAGCTCAGGCGGTAATGCGAGTGATGGGGAGTGGCTGTAAATACAGATGAAGCTTTACTCACTTGCCCACCGCTCACCTCCTGCTGTGTGGCCCAGTTCCTAACAGGCCACGGACCACTAACCGTTCACGGCCCAGGAGTTGGGGACCCCTGACTTTACCCATCCCAGGGTTATGAAAACATTGCATTAAGCTTCTGAATCAGATTCACAAATGTGAATTTGCTCTAATGTCTACTGACTTTTATTTATTATTGTATATTTATTTCATTCCTATATTTCCCATTCTTTTCCTTATAACTTTGTTTTTCCCATTTTTCAAAATAACTCATGCTTGTTGTAAAAGGTGAACAATGTAAAAATTCATAAAAAGTAATAATTGCTCTTCTTCCTACTCCACAAAGAAAATGGTTAACCACTTAGTATATATTTTTATTTGTATATTTAGTTTATATGCTTTACTTCTAGACACATAAAACATGTCCTGTTGATATTATTTTATATATTCACATAGGTATGTGTACCCTGATGGACACAGAACTATTTATTTATTTATGAACACTTAATATGGTATCTACCCTCTCACACATTTTGAAGTGCACAATATTGTTAACAATAGACACAATGTTGTACAGCACATCTCTCGGACTGATTTATCTTGTATAACTGCTTTTAGTACTATATAATTTAAAAGTAATAACAAATATAACACTGAAGGATTGAAGGTCTCTTTTATACTATTATCATCAGACCTGGATGCCATTTTGAATTTTACAGATATTTTTATTTGTGTATGATTTTGTACATAAAATATTAAACTATGGTTATACTTCCATTCAGGGCTAAGGCCTAAACAGTAGCCCATGTGTTGAAGGGCATCGTGATACCCATGAAAAAATAAGTTGTCCTGTAGTATTTGAAAGTTGACAATTATGAAAATGGTGAAGGATGAAGAGAGATAGCTGGTATAAAGTGTAAAGAAATCTTAACATTTCTTATAACAAGTGTCTTTATGAGTGAGAAGAAAGAACTTATAAATAATATAGCCATGAGCAAGTCAGCCCATCTTTGTTTCATAGCGATAAATGTCATAATAGATTGGCGCTCTGCCTCTACTCTTATATATTCAATGTATATTTTTTCCTCCTTTATTCTTTGGGACTGAAATTAGTTTAGAGGGTAGTTAGAGAAAATTGAGAGTGTTTCGGAATGTGTAGGAATAAAAAGTTCAGACTGCAGTGAAAACTTTAATAACTTGTGAATTATGTCATCTGTGAAATAACAATAGATGACAAACTCAGCTGTGAGGAGAATAAAAGCATCCTTTTCTTAAAAAAAGAAAAAAGCCAGTCTCCTCCTGGAACCATGATCAGCTTTAGATTTTCAACGTTCTTTGTGCAGTTTTAGTGTACCACGAAGTATATCTTAGGTACAATAAAGATAATATCTTTAATAGAGTCTGATGTTCAAGTACCAGTTTCTAAAGTGTTAAATCTGCCCTGGTGATGATCTCATGTTAGGAAGGAATTTAGATTGTATCTCCCTAGATTGTTTTACTAATTTACAAATTGATTATCTCTGCCGCATGTAGACTAGATTTTCTGATAAACAAAGAGGTTTCTTATCAGAAATTCATCAGGTATTATTGCTAATACTGTCCACTTGATATTTATTTCCTCTCATATGACTAATAAACATCTCACACTTGAAATCTCCAAAACAGATCTCTTTACACCCCAAATCACCTTGGCAGAAGAATTCAGTGGCTCTTTTAATATTTCATTTTCAGAAATGTTTCCCTTTCTATCGAATATACAATTAAACTTTTAAAAGTCATGTACATGGAATGTTCACTGCTAAGAGATTATCATCTTTTTCCTTTAGATTTTAATTATCAGAAATTCTAATGGCTTACAAATACCCCTTTTCACTGGTTTATAGGTCTGCGCTCAGTTTGGCAGTCAGATTGCACACAACAATTAGTGATACCCAGAGAATAAAACATCTCAGTGAAATTTCAGGTCAGAAGCAATCTGATTGCATCATGTAATATAGTAAAAAAAACTAACCTTATATGTTGCAGAATTCTATTTGTTAAACATTCATTTACAAACCCATGTGAGCTTGATATTTTATGAAATCTCAATCCAAATAATCTGTTCTCTGTTTTGAGTCCTATTTATTTTCTCCTTGGTAAAAATGACCCCTTTTCTTCTTTCTTTCATGCAACATAATAGTTTATGTTATGTGATTTAAGTTATAGTTTCTACTCTACAATCTTATGAGTAATTTCCCAAATTCAGTATTTTATCTTGCTTACCTTCAAGTAGCCATCCATAATATCCTAAAAAACAGTCTAAAAAGAGGTGTACTATTTAGAAAATAGAGAAATTTTATCCATAATCTTAATCGAATTTATAGAACTACATTTTTGTATGTTCCCTTCTTGTCATTTTTTCATATGAATCTATTTACATATTGTCACATTTGTATCCTGAGTTTTCACTGGGTAATATTTAATAAGTGTTATAATCTTTATAATTATCATTTATAACTTCCTTTTGACTTAGCATTATCTAATAAGGCTAAACTTCACAATTATCACTTTAAATATTTTAATTTCTGTTTAATATTCCACATAGTAGATATTCTATAATTTAAGAAAGCATTTTCCTGATGCTTGTTATTTAGATGCCTTCCAGTTTTCTCCATTATAAATTATGCTCCAATGAATAGCTTTTAATATCCATGGAGACAGACAAACACAGTCAGAGAGAACAACAATGTGGTAAAATGTTAACATTTCGATAGCTTGGGTGAAGGATACACAGGAATTCTTTGAACTTATTCATGCAACTCTTCTATAACTTGAAATTATCTTAAAATAATTTAAAGAGTACATTTGAATAAGTAGAATTATTGGACCAAATGTAATACATGTTTTGAAAGCTTTCTTTTTACATTGTCATTTTATACCAATAAGTGGTACAGCAGTATGTGAATATCTTTAATTGTAAAGATAATTTCCATGATATTTGTCCTGAGGAGAAGACTATAAATCTATAGTGATCACTGCGCTTGGGATCATGATTTGTAAAATATAAGCATAAGAAGAGACAGAAATAGATTTTCATGGTAGCCAGGTGTTATGCATTTTATAGCCTTAAGTTTACCAGTTCAGTGCCAAAGAAATGCTAATTCATTCATTCATTCTTAACATTTTGCATTTTCCCTTCCATCTGATGTTAGAAATATGGCTCACTGTCTCCTGGCCCAAAATAGGAGGATATCCTCATTTGAGATCCTTCTGGTGGCTGAATGCTTAACCGAACCAGATTCAAACCTCTGCTTAATGCAACCAAATTTGTATTCATACATTTTTCACTGGGTGCTGGTTTTTCCTGGAGTCCCCAGTGTTTTGTTATTACAAACAAATGTGGCAACTGTCATTTTCGTGTTCACATACACAAGTAAATTCACAGAATAAATTCTTACAGGAAAGATTCTGACTTCAAAGGCTTGTAAATTATTAGTTTGATTGATATTGTCAAGATGTCCTCCAAAGCAGTTGCACCAACTTACACACTGAACAAAAATATATGAAAGGGCCAGTTTCTCCACTCACTTGCTTGCCAATATTGTATATGTTAAAACCTTGTTCTTATAATTGAAAATATTTTTTAGTATTGTTTTAATTTTTACCTATACAATTCTAAGTAAGGATAAATGCCTTTCACTTGATTGATATTTGAAGAGATCTAGAATTCATACTTCTGGATAGTTGGGCAGGTTCTGAAAAATGTAGTTTTTAGCTTATGAATTTGGAGCTGCATTTCTATTTACTTCAGCAAAAGAAACATTGTCAAATTAAATTAACAGAGTTATTCATGTTAAGAATACTTTGGGCACATCTCTTCTCTCTTTGACAAAAATCCTTATTTTTGGATATGTGGATATTTCTTTGACTTTGGTTTCATAGAAGTGTGTGGGTGTTTTCCTTCCAAGAATAAGAATGAGTTCATTTAAAAATATTGAAAGAAAGATGGTGTCTTCCGTACACAAAACTAATCTTTTAATTTTCTTGCTATCTTATGCTGAATCAGTGCACCAAGGCTGTGGAACAATGTATTAAATTCATTCCACCTCCAGGGATTTCCTGGAGGTGATTATTTTCTGAGAGAATTGTATTCCACTTGGCACATACCTTATTTTGGAGGAGAGGAATTCTTTCGGCTTTCTGTGAGTTAGATAGTTGTCTTACTTTTGTGAAATTTGAAGCCTCATCTACAAGTAATGACATCTGTTTAATTCTACCATATGTTATTTTGGTGGCAGATGGCTAGTCACCTAGAGAGTAAGCTAAAATGCGCAGGATAAAGATGTCATGGTAGTTAAATTGTAAATCTCTTAACAAAACAACATTTACAATTTAATATAGTCCATCACAACATTCTTAAACATTTATGTCTAAAATGTACTGATTAGATTTTATGTCATTATTTATGGATTTCACGAAGTAACATGAAAAATATATTATTCATTAACTTTGGGTGGCAACTGTACTGTGAATGCTGCTTTTCAATAAAATTTAATGGGGTTCATATCAAAAATCAGTGACAGGAACTATTAAGATTAAAGGTAGCATTTTGATTGACAGGTGGAAATCAAATTCAAGAACCACATTGTGGCAAATAAAGTGGTCCACTCTGATATTTTGAGATGTCATATGGATGGCATAGCATTTTGTTGTAATATCAGTGATTGTAGAAGAAAACATATTTCTTCTGAACCAGGAGGTCTGGAGACTATTTGCCATTTGTGAATACATGTTTACCTAATTAATACTTTTACTTTTTCTTCTGGTCAATGCCCTGTTTTAATGTTCTTCTTATTTTTTTCCTGATTAGCAGGAACTTTCAAACTCCACACATTAGCTAATTTTTTTTCTTTGAAAAAAGAAACATTGGAGAAAATATAACACTTATTGAGTGCATACAACATGCAATAGAAAGCACTGGACTTGGCACTTAACTCATTTTGTAAGTGAGATAACTAGGTCTCAGAAAGCAAAGGTAACTTGTCAATGATTCAGTATCTAAGTGGTGGATTCATGATTTGAACTCATGAGTGTTAGATTCGAAAAGCCAATCTCTAAACGCTATACTATGTTACTTCAATCAGGTTAGCTAGTGGGGAAAGGTGGTCCATTGCCAGCTGTTTGAACAGATGAATTCAACTGTCTAAACTTACTGCATCTTACAGTGCATTTCAGGAACCTACAGCTTTGTAATTGGGGCAGAGGATCACAGTGATTTTCTCTTTTATTAATCATCTGGGTGATGATGTCCCTGGAATCTTTTCATAAGGTGAAAGGGAATTTGCATTTGTTGAGGTTCTTCTACATAATGGTCATGCTATATATATATGATCACATTTTAATCCTCATTTTAAATCTGTGAAGTAAAGATGGAGAAATTGAGGCTTATTAGCTTGCCCAAGGGTGATGAGTGGTCTAAGTGCAGCTGTAAATTCAGAGGTTCCCATCATGCCCATGATCAATGTAATGTTAACCAAAACATAACTGTGTTGTCTTATAGAGACAAACATTATAAAAAGGTTTAACATTTTTTGTGCTTGACCCAAATCTAAAACATAATAAAGTTTTTAAGTACTTGCCTCAAATCTAAAAAAACAATAAAGTTTTCACTATTTTCTATTTTTAAAACATTTTAACTTGAGTTCTCAAATGGGAAAAATGTGACATTTTTTCTGGTATCATAAGATTTTAGGAAATATAGAAGTAATGATCTTATGACTCTGCCTTTTCCCACCAGAGTGGACCTAGTTTTCAGAATCAAAATATCATTATTTTACCAGTGGGAGATTTGGGGAAATGTTTTAGGTAACAGAATAGCTTATTTTGACTCATGTCTCCATTATTTCACTTCAGATATGCCTCAGGTCAAACACATTCTTTTGAAACACTCTCTCTCAAATAAAATCCCTTTATAGAACACCCAAAGAAGAATCTGATGTCACATTTCCCTAAAACCAATATCAAGGAGACATTATATTCTTGTTAGAATATGTGTCCATGAATTGAAATGGGCTGAAACCATTTCAATGGGCTGAGCTTGAACATTAAGCATATTATTTTGAGAATTACCAAAAACTGCAAGCAAAGGAGTTAAAAAATTTCAGGCGATTAGAATTTGAGCTTAATTTAGTTTTATGAATTTAAAAGAAAGAGATATTTGGAGATTTAAAAAATGACCTTGTCCTTCACATGAAAATAATGAGTTAAACAATCCAGTTCAATGTGGTAAGCCTTGGAAATGGGAATCATGACCTTTCTGTTACTCAGTGGTGAAATATCCACAATAAATACAGCTTTTTTTCTGTACAGCCTCAGTCTATTTCCTTTGATAAGAATTAAGTGCTCTGTACTTGTTATGACATCATTTCTTTTGTGTTATGATTCCTGGTCATCTTGTGTGAAACTTATAGGATTTATGCTATGTTAAGTAGTTCAAAATGGAGTCACAGTAGCCAATATGAACCTCTGTATTAGTTGTTTTGAGACGTCCACTGTAGTACTACGACTATTTTAGTGTGATAAACTAAGAGTATTACCTCAGGTAAGTTTGATGGGCCATGTGATGTCACTGGAACAGAAGGAGCAACTGATAGAGTCAAGATCCCCTCCCCTGGGGTAATACTTACTCATTTAGAAGGAGCTTCAAAGAGCTGCAGAAAAGGTTTTCAAAGGTAGAAAGTGGGAGGGACAAGGTAGTCGTAAACAAAAAAAAGAGGATTATTTCAGGTAAGATCATCTTCCTCTGGGGGAAGGCAAGGGTCTAGCACATCGACTACCTCACTAGTGCTGCCAGGAAATTCCAGACTGACTGGTTAAGATTACCTTCCTAGGAGAGGCTGAAACTATAATTAGGTTAGGTATTAAGTCTTGTTTTACTGACCTGGGGCTTAACACAAGTGACTCCATTTTGGCCTGCTGTTTCTTTTTTTTAACACATGTTTATCCATTTGTACAACACTAGAGTATCCTGTATTATTTAACACAAAAGCAATGGTGTATAAATCTTTGTTCATTTCATATGTGATCACTTCAGATGAGATGAGAATTCCTTGAAGCTGAACTGTCTGAAGTATATTCTGTTATCATTCATTTTCATTTTAGCATTTTGTTTTCTGCTGACTTATACCTGATAATCCCCCAAATGGAAAACCGGTCTACTCAGGGATCAGCTTCATCAAAATCAAACCAAAATTCAGAAGACAATGTTATACATGGGGATTATTCAGCATGAATCTTCTATATCAGAAAGAAATATCTGTTGGTAAGTAAAGGGAATCCCACAAGGAAATGAAAACCGGCCATTTCACACAAGTATTTCTCTCCTTCTATCCCTCCCTTTTACTCACTCTACTGACATCTTTTCCTCTTCATCTCCCTCCAAAACTCTTTCTCTCCTTGATTCTTCTTTCTCCAGTGAATATGCTGTTTAAAAAAGTACAAATGCACAATAAAAATTATTTTCTAAAATCAATATAGTAAGAGCTTCACGTCAATGAAATACATCCTATGATGTGATAAAATGTATTTCTTATTTGTAAATTCATTTAATCATCCTTAGTGACTATGTCATTTTTCCTTTCTAACATAAATATTCAATTTTCCAGAAAATTCAATATTTGGAGTTCTTATATAACTCCACGCTGATTTGTTAAGGAAGATGTAGAAAATACACAATCCATAACAGGAGGAAAATCTATCTTATTTAATTTCAAAAGAATTTGAAGTGATTTTTTTCTCTCACTTTTAAATACCCCAATATCATATTGGGTAAAAAACCACAATTAATCCATGAAACATAAACTATAGTTTGAACTTAATGAACAAACCTGGTGTACTCATCTGTTACTATTATTTTTATTATATTCAAAGCCTCAGCTTTCTGCCATATATTACCAATATTATCAATTATCATATTCTAATGTTTTAATCCGTTAAATAAGAGTTTTAAAGGTTAGTAATATCAGTTTTGGGGAGGAAATAAGGCCTCATCTGGTTCCAATTTCACCAACAGTGTATGAAGCGCTGGTGAAGTTGGAACTGGATAAAAACTACTCTAAAATGAATCTGGCAATATTTACCAAATTTGAAATAAATATAATAAAGTATACTAAGATATTAGTATACTATTTCGATTATAGCTCTCTTTGTAAGAACAAATATAGTTCCAGTTAGTCACTGTAAATAGGGGCTTGTTAAGTGCATTATGATATGTTCACATGACACAGACACTACTGAAATGCTGTAGATAAGTATATGTTGATTTGAATAAAAAACCTTCAGGATGCATTAAGTGAAAAGTTTGGTGCAGAAAAGTGAGTCTAGTATAAGCATTCTTTACATTTTAAAATTGAGATATGCAGCTATATGCACGGAAACTGTTTCTGGACTTACAGAAGTAGCTGTTAATAGTGGCTCCCTTTGAGAAGAGAGACTCAGGGGTATGGGGTTGTGGGACAGTTTAACCTCTCATTATATACTTCTCTGAGCATTTATCATAACTAATTATGCATGTGTAAAACTTCATTATTTTTTAACTATCAAAGAGGCTAGTGAAATTATAGGTCAAATAAATATAATTTGGAAAATATTAACTTGTGGCTCACAGTAGTAAAACATTGCAGTATATATCCAGGGCTTAGTATGTATCCTCTACAAAAAGGAGTCCTGATTTTACATTAGATACTCAGGAATTCTGGAGCAAGTTTTAGAATGACTGACTAGAATTGGGTACGCGGAACTCAGAAAAATTGTCTGGTGACAGGAAAGAATGGCCAATTACTAACGTGTATTTGCTCAGGCCACAGCAGCCAGGGCAGTTGGATAGGATGCACGGGATCATGGAAAGAAGCAAATCTCCTGTTCTCCCTGCTATCACTGATGTAGACTCTGAGCCTCTGCCTCTGGGACTCTTGGCAGGGCCCCACGGACTCTTGCCCAGGCAGAGCAATCAGTGGTCACTCGGTCACATCGAAGTCTCCACTCTTCCTCTCTTGATACCCTCGAGCTCACTGTATGGATGCGTAGATCCCTTGCTACTGCAGTGTGGGCCCTGGTCCTGGCCAGGGTAGTGGCACAGCTGTCATATCCTGCTAGCACCTATAACAGGGATGAGGTGGCTGGATTTCTCAGTGTCCCTATATATTGAAATGGGCGGAAATGCACTTTTCTCATTTATTTTGAGTTTTGCTGTTAGGTCCAGAACAGAGTTCACAAAACAATTCAGATGTCACCAGCTGTAAAGCACTCAAAATCTTCCTTCTCTTCTGACATCATCCCTTTTCTTCCCTCTACACTAAAAACTGAACTTGTATACCAAGATGTTCTTTTATTTTCAGTTTGAATTATATACTACCTAAGAGGTTAGAGGTGAACTTGAATTCTTGGTGTGTCAACTCTGGAAATGTGCCGTCAGCTTTAATATGTCTCTCATTAGATTTATTGCACTTTCCTAAAAATAAAATGGGAGATCTTTTTTCTACACAAACAGAATGGAGCATATCAACAATTAATATGGCTTCGTGACTACCTGAAAACTGATATTCCCAAAAACTGTAACTGATTTTGAGGTTCAAAGCAGAAGGCTATTTATCTAGATAACAAGAAGACATCCCACTTTCAGCATAGGTTGATTTTTCCATAATATAGTAGTTAAAAGTGAAAGACTCAGGAGTCATGAGTCAGAATTCTGCCTTTTTCATTTGCTAGCTGCATAATCTAGTGAAAGTAAATTATTGAATATCTTTGGGTCTTACTTCTCTCACATCTAAGAGTTGGTGTGAAAAAAATATTATAATATTGTGAACTGTTCAGAACACACTACCTGGCACTTAGCAAGAGTTTTACAAACATGTAGAACTTGAATGGTTGGTTATTACTTTTTCTTAAACTCATGAATGGTAACACCTTACACAGGACACCATAGCTAGAAACACTTGAATATTCTCAAAATCCTTCCTTCCACCTTCTAAACTCAATCCATCTCAAAGGACTCTAGAGCCAGCTGTGCCTGTTACTAGCTTTGTGAGTTTAGGCAAGGTAATTAAGTTCTTTGTTCTTTAATTTCTTCATCGATAAAGTGAAGATAATAACACCTAGCTCACAGAATGGCTGTATTAAATGAGATGATATATGTAAAATATCTGGTACAAAATAAACAATACATAGGTAATAATAAACCTGTAACATAATACATGAAATTATACTTTTTATGTAGTATTATGCATAATTTATACCTCAAATTATTTTGTGATTAACAAATAACTATTATAGAACTAATAATTATAACATAACCATATAATATAAAATAAATATTGCATGTCTTTTCTATAATAATATTACTATTATAGAAAATATTAACACTGGTTTTGTGGGAAGGTTTATTTTAATAACAGATTAAATTTCTTTCATTGATAGTGATATTCAGGCTTTGTGTATCATCTTGTGAAAAATAAGATAGCAAATTATAGAGGAAGAAGAAGTAGAAGGAAAACAAAGCATGAATGAGCAACAGTTGCAAAAATGCTGTATAGAGATGGGTCTTGCTGGGGGAAAGCAATTAACAGCCATATAGTCAGAGAGTTAGCTTTTTAGTTCACAGAGGTATAGAAATGGAAACTATTTCCAGATCATTCCAGATGCATGAATGGAAGAAAATATAAGATTAAGTCAGAAGAATAAGAAGATATTGGAATATAGGAGGGTAATGGTATAAAATCTGAGAAAAAGAGAAAATGTAAAACTTTAGGTGCCAACCGAGAGGGAGTATATGAAGAGCAGTTCAAAGGAAATCTTTGAAGGACTAAGCAAAGTAATAAAAATAAATAAATAAAGATCCTAAAAATAGAAATTGCAGAGCATTGACATGAGGAAAGCCTGTAGGGAAATCGATTACCCATGAACTGTTTGCATTTGTGGCTTATAATAATGGTAAATAATAGGAAAATAGACAGGGATGGATTTATGTTTACTTTACAAAATATTATTAAAAATATGAAATTTATATGTGAAGATATATTATCATAAGTATGACTTGGGGAGGGGGTACAATGATTTTTATAATATTCTATCCCCAGAGTGCTTGTACCAAATTAATCAGCACCAATAAATGATGACTCTTTGATGTTATTTATAATACCAGGCCAAATTTTAAGAAAATAAAACTAAAGGAATCAATACAAGGTCCTGCACATCAAAAGACCAAGTACAGACATTCAGAACAGTGGAAAAGGCTTAGGAGCAGCTTACATGAAAAGAACATTAGTGTTGTAGTGAGTGAACTTTAGGAGCTATTGACATATTTATGGAATGGATCACTTTTATAATCACTTCTATTTGTGATCCAAATTAAAAGAAAGCAAGAAAGTTGAAAAAAGTTATACCTCCCTGTATCACTGATTCTCAGGCTTTCCATTTATGTGGGAATTTATTTCCAATAATGGTTTAGTTTAGATTTAGGCTGAGTCATGCTTTCTTAGTAACAAACTGGAGTGGCATGGATTTTTTTTTTTTCTAATATCAGCCCAAATATTTCCTAAAAGTTCACATACAACATTGTATCATAAGAGAATTCAGTATTAGCACCAATATATTGGCATAGCTACTAATTCAGTCCTTCGAATTGTCAGGAATGTTGATGGTGTTCAGCTGTGATGCGTTGTGGCTCTCTCCAGGCAGAACAGAGCTGAGTTTGCTGGGACTGGTGCAGGTCCATCTCCATCACAAAAGTCAGATTCTCTCATTCCCTTTTGATTTTGCCTCTCATCCTTGTAATTAAGACTCTTTTGATTTTGTTTGGCAACTCACCATCCACAGAAAAGGAGGGCAAGCCCAGGAAACTGGCGCTTTCACAATTTCACAGGGTCCTTGATTAAATTCCGTTTAATTCTGAGAATCTTAATCAAGGTAATTATCTGACTGAGGGTGTCTGCATCTGCACTCACTCCTCTGGTGGGTTCCTGCAACAGCTGGAAGGTGCTTTGGATGTGGCAGCTCTCCACAGTGGGCCCACTGTGGAGGAGCAGTGTGTGTGTATCAGCAGCTCTCTTTAGCATAGTCCTGAGTGTATGGCTATATTGATTTGTTTTTAAAACCTTCCAAGTGTGTACAAAGCAGGCTGCTTATTTTGTGCCAAAAGACTAGATGAGCTAATTTTTAATAATGCTGAATTCAACCCTTTAATATATTTCTCCATAATTCTCACACCAAAGTGCATTAATTACTTATCTAGCACAGTCACTACCTTTCCCAAAATACAACATGAAATTCAATCCAAAGAAAGGTCAGATGGCATCAGTCATTTTGTGCCATTTCAGGTTTACCAAATGCTACACATTTTAATTTTGTTGACTAGCCAACACTGCAGAAAATACAAATTAAAATAAATTGTAACATTAGAAATGTCGCTGTCAGGGAAATTTAAAGTTCTGTTAGTCAAAATAGTTTTGAGAACTAGTGTTATGTATAACTACTGAGTTGAACATTTTTTTTCTTTTTTTCTTTTTTTGTGGTGTGCGGGCCTCTCACTGCTGTGGCCTCTCCCGTTGCGGAGCACAGGCTCCGGACGCGCAGGCTCAGCGGCCATGGCTCACGGGCCCAGCCGCTCCGCGGCATGTGAGATCTTCCCGGACCCGGGCACGAACCCGTGTCCCCTGCATCGGCAGGCAGACTCTCAACCACTGCGCCACCAGGGAAGCCCACATTTTGTTTTTTTATAGTGTTTTGTCCAAGTAAGTTCATCTGGAGTTGGGGGTCCATAGATTTTCTTAAAAATAATCCAGTCTTTTCCCTTAGATTTATACCTCATGAGTGAATATAACCAGAGCCATTATATATCTTCTTTTCCATTTCTTTCTGTCAAGGCCTTCAGTTCGTGGGTGGAGGAAAGAGGAGAATCCTTTAGTCATGACATTTCAGGAGAGGAAGGCCTTGGAGAGCCTCCAATTCAGCGTTTTTGTTTTTTGCCTTTTGATTTCGTTAACTTGCTAAACGCTTTGATAATAATAATTTGAGTGAACAGCTGTGGAAATTTCTCATTAATTTCAAGCTTTTGGTATGGGTTATATAGATTATAAGCCAAATATTTAAAATCATATCAGTATAGTATCTAATAACATAAAATTAATTAAATACCATATCCAACGTATCCACAACATATAAAATTATATTGTCTCTTCCATTTGTTAATTCACATCAAATAAATATGTAAGAAAAAAACAGTTTTGATGAAAAAGAAATGTAAAAGGTTCTATTTTATATTTTGTGTGTTTAGACGAAACATGATTTTATCAAAATAGTTAAAAACTGCTTTCATGTCTTCGTGTTTGGAATTCTTAAGCAATTAAAAAAATACAACTTCCATATGTTATCTTAGATAACAAAATAATAGAGATCATGCTAGGTACTTTTTGCAAGCATTTCTCCTGTAAAAACATATTACCAATGTGAATTATTTTGAATTCTAATTTCTTATTTTATTTATAATGTATTTATTTCTCATAAATGAAAATTACAACAGAACAGAAATATTGCTATGTATTTTTTTAAACATTAAAGTTATCTTGATGTGCCATATAGGAATTTGCTAAGATGAATTCAATTTATGGATCTGGCAAAGATTATCTTGACATGAATTTCTAGTAGAGTGTGTCTCCTACATTTTTGTCTAACTGGTTGCTTTTCAATATTTGAGTTCCTCGTGCTACCTTCTTTAAAATAGTTATCTATTTTTCAGTACAAAAATATGCAGCTAAAAGCAAACATTTCAAAATTATGTAATACATTAAAAAATAAGGTGGAAAGATAGGAGACATGCACGAGAACAGTAGCTTCTGCGAGAAGGAAGATAAAAGCGTCTGGAGTAAGGGGAACTCCTGATTATTTTTAATTTGAAATAAAATATTAACTTCAAACAGATGTTGCAAAACCTTAGCTATTATCAATTCAAAAAGACAAATACCATATGATTTTACTTATATATGGAATATAAAAAACAGACAATCCAAAAGAAATGAACAAACAAAAACAAACACATCAATACCGAGACCATAATAATGGCTACCAGAGGGCAAGGGGTTGGGGGCAGTGCAAAATGTGTAAAGGGGATCAACTGTATGGAGATGGATGGAAACTAAATTTTTGGTGGTAAGCACGCTGTGGGGTCTTTGGAAACAGAAATATAATGTTGTACATTTGAAACTTATATAATGTTATAAACCAATGTTGCCTCAATTAAGAAAAAAACCCACAACATAGCCAGTAAGCAGAAACAACCCAAATATCCATACCAGATAAAAGGATAAACAAAGTGTGACATATCCATACTATAGAAAACTACTCAGCAATAAAACAAAATGAAATACAAATACATGCTACAACATGGATGGACCAAAATCTACAGAGACAGAAAGTAGATTAGTGGTTGCCAGAGGCTTGGGGAAGGGAAGTATGGGGAATGACTTCTCATGGGTACACTTCTTTTAGGGAGATGAAGACATTCTAAAATTAGTAGTGAAGTTTGCACAATTTTCTGAATCTACTAAAAACCCTTGAACTGTATACACTAAATGGCTAAATTGCATTGGTATATGAATTATCTGCCAATAAAGTTGCTTAAAAAAAACAAAAATACAAAAAACCAAAAACCTGATTCAGTTTGTTTTGAAAATCTACCTGACAGCTTTTTGTCACTCTTGGCTACAAGAAAATGGTCATGTTACTTTACATCTCTGTGTTTCACTGTATCACTCTACTTTACAGCATAATTGTAAAGATTAAAAGAGGTAATATTTGGAAAGTGACTAGCACAGTACCTGGCCCAAGTAATAAATCAAAATATCAATTCCTTGTCCTCATCCTATTCTTATTCTTTCACTATTATGTTTACATAATTTTCTAAGTCTCTATGGCTTTTTTTCCTCCAATTCCTTCATATGGCTTTCAATATCTCCCTATTACTATTCCACAGTCCATTCCAGGTGGCTGCTAATTATCTCCCACCCATCACCTTGACAATCTCTTCTCTGTGAGCATTCCAACAGTCACTGCAAAACTTACTTTCTCTATACACAGTCCAGTGAATCAGAATACTTTGAAGACTAGTGTGTTTTTTGTGCAATAATAAAAAAAGAAACTACAATTCAGAAGTTGATTTTTATGTGTTCCAAACCAACAATTCTTCAAGTGTCCAACCATTTAACTTGGCTTTTTTCCTTTTCCACAACAGAGAGTATTGGTAATGCTCGAGGAACTGAAACAGTAAAATATAAGAATGCTAATGGAATAAGGGAAGTTTTCATCAGAGAGTCAATGTAACACCAGGATGATTTTTTTCACTATTGAAAGGCATATTTTATGTAATTACTTAAAAATAAACTGGTACACTCTATTCTGTATACATTTTTACTACAATTATATTTAATAATAATACATAAAACAAAAATCATTCACATTACAGATTACTAGAGGAGTACTCTTATGTTTCTGTAGTGGTCTCAGAGAGGATATTTTTCCTTGTCTCTCATTTGTGAATTTTCAATTTTTCTACAACTGAACATGTGTTACTTTTGTACAAGAAAAATTATGTGAATATTTAGAATAAGAAAATGGGTAGCATTTTAGATGACTTGTATTTAAGCACATTTGTGCACACAAAAAATTGAGGTGTCACTCATGAAAAATAGTGGGGCGACTTAGTACAGTGAGTATAGTTGAACTTGGGTGCCAGTGTCAGCAGTTTTTGGTAGAGACTCCCCACAAATCTACGAGGCATGCACTGACAATTCTTAGAACAAGCAATCAAGGTTATTTCAGCAAGCAGCTGTCTCACAAACACCTCCAGGATGCCTTTGAAGGTTGAAAGATGTTGATCAAAGCAAAGTCTCTTGTGAGGCTTCAGAGACATTTCAGCAGGATGTTAAAACAAAACGAGGGAAGTGACATCAACTTAACTCCCAGCCCTGATGTGGTTTGTCCTATTGGCACCATGCCTCTGATATTATGCATGCACAAGGATTTAGATGACAACGCATTGCTGTCACCATAGCAAAAATAGTATAATAGCTATTAGCATATACTCCACGGTCCAAAAATGTTTAGGAGAGAAAGCACCACTTTTACTAGGATTAACTTCACTTTTATGAGGCAAAATGGGTACCTCTGAAACGTTGCCTTTCCCCAAGGAAGGCCTAAGGAGAGGTCATCCAGTAGCACTACAGAATTAATTCTGCTCCATATCAGCTTTGCACACAGAGACGAACGAACAGGAGACTCCCTATTGCCCGGCCCTATCTTGGCCTCCTGAAGAAAAAACTTCACTCTGTGTTAACTGGTAGGACTCAGCAAGGCAGAAAGACATTGATTTTAAAAGGCAAAATCTTAAAACTCCCTAATGAATAGATTTGCAAGGGTGAAAACCATTTTCCTACCCACATTCCATTGGGCACATATGAAGTTTTAAGAAATTCTATGAACAGAGTCTAATGTAGATACACATTACGAAGTTCTATCAAAGCCACAGCATTCCAAAAAAGCCAAGAACAGGAAATATATTTGAAGAATGAACAATCAGACACTTCAATGAGTTACTTCAAGACACATATAATAAAATGTTTAGTCTTTAAATTCTAATTTCTGTCACCTCTTCTCTCTCCATGTTGTTGTTTCCCTGAAGAAAATGATTAACTCAAAGTCTTCACTAAAAGAGGAAAATACTGGTTATCCTATTATTATGGACATGCTTAGCTCACTTACATAATACAGGGGAAAGGGGAAACCATATATATCCACTTGCTCTCTCTCTCTCTCTCTTTCACACATACATACACAAACAGGAGCATTTATGTGTACCAGAGAACTCTTTGATATATCTAGCCCTCCTTCCTTTTTTTCCCCTTTTTATTCTTCAGCATATGAGAACAGAATCAGAAAGGTGAAAGACCTTGATTTCAGTTCTTGTTCACATAATTATCAAGGGAAATTGGACATTGTCTCAACCACCAATTAGGTAACCTAAACTTTGAACCTAAGGGGAATACAAGAATATAGTTGTGGCTTGCTACACCTCATGACCTAGAATTACGTGGGATTGTCCATGTAATTTAGTGAAATCCAGTCTATGTTAACTAGACAGAGGAAGAAAGATACACAAAATAGAAGAAATTCACAAAACCTGGTGGTCTTAATTAATAGAGAGTGTACACACTGATGTGAGAAGCTGGGTTAAAGTTTGAGTTTTCCTTAGTGTTCATGTCTGGAAGCCACCACACATTGACGTTTTCTAATTGTGATTGTAAAATTCAAGACACTTCTTGATTTGGCCACAACTCGTATTTCCAAGCATCACACTCAACTCCTCATGCTTTTCCTAGAGTGAACTCTATGCTGTCCCAAACCTGCCCTTGCATTTTCTTGCCTGAAGGACTTGGAGTAATTTCCATTGTCCCCAGTGAAAAGTGCAAAGTGTGGAATTATTTCAGTCTGTCTTGTTAATGCATCTTGATCGTACCATTATTATAGCACTTAGTGCATTCCGATTTCTCTTAAACTGAGTTCTGTATATCTCTAAACTATAAACTTCTTGAGGGCCAGAACAACTTATTAAAGAAGTATTAAGAGAATCAATCCTGGCGTCACATAACCAGAGACAAACCTAGTCTTTGCAATCTAGAGGCTGTTTGGACTCGTGCAAAATTCTTAATCTTTCTGAGCTTGTTTCCTAGTTCATGCCTCAGCAATATATCTGATATGGTTGTAGTGAGGGTTAAACATGATGGTGAGTTTAAAGCCCTTGTCACAGTGGCAAACAATAAATACTGTTATTATTATCTATATCACCCCAGAGTGCCTAGCATAGGGTTAAGCTCATATTGAATCCTGAATAAAAATGTATTAATTATTGAATGAATGAATAAAAATGTCTTCTTTTTCAAATCACTGAAGTTCCTTACTGTTTTTTTTTTTTTTTTTAATCTGTGGCAACTAAGAGGAAGCAACCAAAAAAGTTAGTTGTATATGCAACAAATAAGTCTGTGGAAACATCCACAAACCAATGGGGAGCACTATAAGTGGTGAGCTGGATCAATTTTCTCCTGGAGGCACTTCCTTGGAAGAGCAAGGAAAAGCAAAGATATGCACAGGATATCATCCATCTGAGACAAGTTTATTAGTGTTCCCATTGACACTACCAGGAAGCCCACCCGCTAAGTCTTTGTCTGGGAACCCTCAGGGACTCAAATGGCCTCAAATTCACAATAACAGCCAATGTACACAGGAAACTAGGTCATCAGCCTGGAAATGGCCCTCGTTCAGCCAGCCTGTCCTTGTTTGGACTGTGGTGCCACATATAAGAGAAAGGAAAATCTTGGCTTTATAGATGAAAGAAAATGATTTACTTATGCCTCATGGAAATATAGCTTTATGATAAAGCAAACACAGTCTAATGATTGAAAGTAAACTGGAATGGGAATTATCTATCCAATGGAAACTGAGTTGTCCACAGATAAAGGGAAATCTTTGAAAGTATTTTTGTTTATTAATCTTACCTTAACTTTAAAAGTGTTCATGTAATTTCCTGTTATAACTAAAATAGGTACTTATGATATTTCTCAAGCTGAACATGGTGCTTCATTGTTAAAATTGGCTAATATAGTCCACCACCATCCTCAATTTACTGTGGAGAAAATGGAATAATTTTCCTAACTTAAAATGAAATGCTTTCGGCATAGTGGTGCAGCCACTATGGAAAACAGTATGGAAGTCCCTCAGAAAACTAAAAATAGAGATACCATATGATCTAGCAATACCACTCCTGTGCACATACCCAGACAAAACTATAATTCAAAAAGATGCAAGCCCCCCTATGTTCATAGCAGCACTATTCACAATAGCCAAGACATGGAAGCAACTTAAATGTCCTTTGACAGATGAATGGATAAAGAAGATGTGGCACATATATACAACGGAACACGACTCAGCCAAGAAAAAGAATGGAATAATTCCATTTGCAGCAACATGGATGCAACTAGAGATTATCATACTAAGTGAAGTAAGTCAGAAAGAGAAAGATAAATACCATATGATATCACTTATATGTGGAATCTAAAATATGGCACAAATGAACCTATCTACAAAACAGAAACAGCCTCACTGACATAGAGAACAGACTTGTGGTTGCCAAGGGGGATGGGCGGAGGGAGAGGGATGGACTGGGAGTTTGGGGTTAGTAGATGCAAACTATTACATCTAGAATGGATAAACAAAGTCCTACTGTATAGCACAGAGCACCATATAGAATCTCCTGGGATAAACCATAATGGAAAATAAAAGAAGAATGTATATATGTGTATAACTGAGTCACTCTGCTGTACAGCAGAAATTAGCACAACATTATAAATCAACTATACTTCTATAAAAAATTTTTTTAAAAATGAAATGCAAGTGTGAGTTGGAACTCCCTTCCTCTTGAGATATACAAAAGATTATTTGAACTATCAATACAATTCCATAGCCTGGAAGTCCAAAGTCTGATTCAAGATTTCAGAGACTACCCAGGATTTTGAGCAGCTGATCACCTCTATTTATGGGCTCTTGCTTTTTTTGTGGCTTTTTTTTTGTCCCTGTGAAATCTCCATTCTGTACCACATTAACCCAGATGTAAAACTCTGCCCCTTTGCTGTTTTCTACAAGACTTTGTGATTTTAGATTTACTGTTGATTTGGGCATCAGGAGGAGGGACCATAATATGCACTGAAAAATAAAAGAATGTAACATTTCATATAAAACACTCCTATTCTTGTAATAGGGAAGAACATTTGTCCTGTTGGAGGTTTACAGGAACATCATGACCTGATCTACTTGGTCAGCTGCAAGAACAAAAGACTCTGACACCAGGAAATCTACAACAACCAACTATATCTCCTCCCCTTTTAGTATAAAAGAAGCCTGAATCCTAACTTGGGTAGGATGGCTCCCTGGGACACTAGTCCACCATCTTCTCAGTCTCCTGGCTTTCCACATAAAGTTGCTATTTCCTCCCCCAACTACTTGTCTCTCAATTTACTGGCCTGTTGTGCAGTGAGCAGTGTGAGATTGTACTCAGTAACATTCTTAAAAAACATTTTAGTCATACCACCTCTGAAAGCAGAGCCTGGGCCTCATCATCCTCTGGCTTTTTGCCATTCCTCTGGTTCCTTTCTCTTCCTGCTTCACTTTTTTTTCCCATTTCCCCTTTCTTTTTCATAGAAAAAACAGATAAACAACAAACACCTACAAAATTTTTTATCAGATGAAGTCAGTATTGCATGCTGGTTGAGGCATGGACTGTGGGTTGAGGCTTCCTTGGTTCAAATCACAGCATTGCCTACAGTGGCATGACCTTGGATAAGTCACTTAACCTCTATACCTCAGTCTCATCATCTGTAACATGGAGCAGAAAATAATTCATATCTCATAAAAGTAGTTATAGTAATTAAATGAGCTAACACGTATTAGCACTTAGAATAGTTCTTGGCACAGAGTAAGCAACAAAATGTTTAGTAAAAAAATCATCTCCTTTGCTACTGTTGGTCGGACTCCCTCAGCACCTTATCTTCAGTCTCCAGTGATTTATAAAAATATTTTCTGGCAAAAGAGTGGCCAAGATGGTGGAGTAGAAAGAGCCAGAGCTCACCTCCTCTCATGGGCACACCAAAATCACAACTACCTGCAGAACCACCATTGACGAAAAAGACTGGAACCTGCCAGAAGAAATCTTCTACAACATAAAGAAGAAATCACAATGAGATGGGTAGAAGGGGTGCACTTATGATATAATCAAATCCATACCTCCCTGGATGAGGCAACCCACAAACTGGAGAATAATTATACTGTAGAAGTTCTCTCACAGGAGTGAGAGTTCTGAGCCCCATGTAGGTGCCCTAGCCCAGGGTTATGACACTGGGAAGATGAGCCCCCAGAGTATTTGGCTTTGAAGGCCAGTGGGGCTTAACCGAAGGTCCCACAGGACTGGGGGAAATAGAGACTTCACTCTTAAAAGGCAGACACAGAATCTTACATGCATTGAGACCCAGGGCAAAAGCAGTAATTTGATAGGATCTTGGGCCAGACCTACCTGCTGGTCTTGGGGAGTCTCCTGGAGAGGTGGGTGGGGGGAGCTGTGGCTCCCCAGGGACATAGATACTTGTGGCAAACATATTTGGGACCATTCAGCCATGTGAATGTTGCTGCTGCTGCTGGTGGCTGACACCTTGGCTCATTAGAGCCAAGACATGTTGCTATCCAACAATCTGTAGGCACCAGTGCTGGGATGCCTCAGGCCACACAACTAACTGGGTGGGGACATAACCCCACCCATCAGCAGACAGGCTGCCCAAAGGCTTCCCGAGCCCACAGTTGCCTCTAGACATGGCCCTCCTTACCGGAGAGCCAAGACCCAGCTCCACCTACCAGTGGACAGGAACCTGTCCCTCCTGCCAGGAAGCCTGCACAAGCCTCTAGATGAGCCTCACCTAACAGGGGTAGACACTAGATGCAAGAAAACTACAATCCCACAGCCTGTGGAATGGGTCTACCAACACAGGCCAGATACTATCCTGGGACCAGCTGGGCCCTGGCCCTGTCTACTAGAAGGCCAACACAACCTTTGGGACACCCTGGACCCCATACACAATGGTATCAGGAACCGCTCCCCACACAACAGTCTGAAATGAACTCTGGGATCCCTGGGCCCTGCAGCCAGACTCCAGGAACCAGCTTTACCTGCCAGTAGTCTGGTACTAACTCCAGGACCTGGTTTCACCTGCCAGTGGGCAGGAAACAGCCCCAGAGCCTTTGGGACTCTGATTTCCTCCACCAGTGAGACACCACTATCCCCAGGGCCCCTTAGGGTTCCACAACCAGCCACCTCATAACGAGGCCCTGCTAAACAGCAGCCAGCAGCATCCACACAAGGCAGGGTCTGGCAACGAACTGGACTATGGGGTCAACCAAGCCTACCAGACTGTCCACACAGTCAGCCTGCCACAACAGAAGGACCCATGCAGCCCTGTTAGGGGGAACACCTAGAGTACATAGCTTGGGTGATGAGAGGGGAGTGCACTACTGGGATGCATAGGACATCTACATAGAGGGCCACTTTTCCAAGGTTGAGAAACTTAACTAACCTACCTCATACACAAAAATACAAATATAAACAAAGACAAAATTAGGACGCAGAGGAATATGTTCTGATGAAGGAACAAGATAAAATCCCAGAAGAAGACCTAAGTGACATGGAGATAGGCAATCTACTGAAGAAATAGTTCAGAGTAATGATCATAAAGATGATCAAAGAACTAGAGAAAAGAATGGATGCACAGAATGAGAAGTTAAAAGTTTTTAATAAGGAGTTTTAGAAAATACAAAGAGCAACCAAACAGAGATGAAGAATACAATAACTGAAATGAAAAATATACTAAAAGGAATCAATAGTAGATTAATGATAGAGGAGAACTGATAAGTGAGTCAGAAGACATAGTAGTGGAAATCACTGCCACCGAACAGAAAAAAAAAGAATGAAAAGAAATGAGGACAGTTTAAGAGACTTCTAAGACAACATCAAATGCAGTAATATTCACATTATAGGGGTCCCAGAAGAAGAAGAAGAGAGACAGAAAGGGCCTGAGAAAATACTTGAAGAGATAATAGCTGAAAACTTCCCTAACCTGGGAAAAGAAACAGTCATCCAAGTCTAGGAAGCACAGAGAGTCCCATACAGGATTAACCCAAAGAGGAACACACAAAGACACAATGTAATCAAACTGACAAAAATTAAAAATAAAGACAGAATATTAAAAGCTGCAATGGAAAAGCAACAAATAACATACAAGGGAACTCCCATAAGGCTATCAGCTGATTTTTTCAGCAGAGACTCTGCAGGCTAGAAGGGAGTGACATGATATATTTAAAGTGATAAAAAGGAAAAACCGACAACTAAGAATACTCTAGCCAGCAAGGCTGTTGTTCACATTTGATGATGAAATTGAAAGCTTTACAGACAAGCAAAAGCTAAAAGAATTCAGCATCACCAAACCAGCTTTTCAACAAATGTTAAAGGTATTTCTCTAGGCAAAAAAGAAAAAGCCACAACTAGAAACAAGAAAATTACAAGATGAAAAAGTTCACTGGTAAAGGCGAACATAGAGTAAAGGTAGGAAATCATCCACACACAAAGGTAGTAGGGATGTTAAAAGACAAAAGTAGTAAAATCATGTGTATCCACAATAAGCAGTTAACAGATATACAAAGAATTAGATGTAAAATATGATATCAAGAAGAGTAATCATGAAGGGAGGAGAGTACAAATGCAGGGTTGTAAAATGCATTTGAAATTAAGAGACCAGCAACTTAAAACAATCACATATATATACACAGACTGCTGTACAAAAATTTCATGGTAATTGCAAACCAAAAATATATAACATACACAAAAAGGAATCCAAACATAACACTAAAGATAGTTATCAAATCACAGGAGAACAAAACAAGGGGGAGAAAAGACACTACAAAATAAATCCAAAACAGTTAACAAAATGGCAATAAGAACATACATAGATAATTACCTTAAATGTAAAGGGACTAAATGCTCCAGCCGAAAGACACAGACTGGCTGAATGGATACAAAAACAAGACCTGTCACATATATGCTGCCTAAAACAGACTCACTTCAGATCTACAGACATGTACAGACTGAAGTGAGGGCATGGAAAATGTTATTCCATGAAAATGGATATCAAAAGAAAGCCAAGTAGCAATGCTCATATCAGACAAAATAGACTTCAAAATAAAGACTGTTATAAGAGACAAAGAAGGACACTACATAATGATCAAGGGATCAATCCAAGAAGAAGATATAGCAACTGTAAATATACATGCACCCAACATAGGAGCACCTCAATATATAAGGCAAATATTAACAGACATAAAAGGAGAAATAAATAGTAACACAATAATAGTAAGGGATTTTACACCCCACTTATATCAATGGACAGATCATTCAGACAGAAAATCAAGAGGGAAACACAGGCCCTAAAATAACATATTAGACCATAACATGCTTCACATGGAACGCTCTACTTGTAGAGCATTCCATGTGAAAGCAGCAGAACACACATCCTTTTCATGTGCACATGAAACATTCTCCAGGACAGGTCACATGCTAAGCCACAAAATAAACATCGGTAAATTTAAGAAAACTGAAATCCTATCAAGCATCTTTTCCAACCACAACACTATGAGATTAGAAATCAACTACAGGAAATAAACTGAAAAAAACACAAACACATGGAGTCTAAACAACCTGCTACTAAACAATCAATGGATCACCAAAGAAATCAAAGAGGAAATTAAAGATACCTAGAGACAAATGAAGACGAAAATGTGACAATCCAAACCTATGGGATACAGCAAAAGCAGTTCAAAGAGGGAACTTTATAGCAATACAAGCTTACTTCAAGAAACAAGAAAAATTTCAAATAGGCAACCTAACCTTACAACTAAATGAACTAGAGAAAGAAGAACAAATAAAACCCAAAGTTAATAGAAAGAAAGAAATCATAAAAATCAGAGCAGAAATAAATGACATAGAGACTAAAAAAATAGAAAAGATCAATGAAATTAAAAGCTGGTTTTTTGAAAAGATAAACAAAATTGATAAACCTTTAGCCAGAATCCTCAAGAAGAAAAAAAGGGCACAAATCAATAAAATCAGAACTGAAAAAGCAGAAGTTACAACTGACACCACAGAATTATAATAGACTATTACAAGCAACTATACACCAATAAAATGGACAACTTAGAAGAAATGGATAAATTCTTAAAAAGGTAAAATCTCCCAAGATGAACCAGAAAGAAATAGAAAATATTAACAGACTGATTACATTACTGAAATTGATCAGTAATTTAAAAACTCCCAACAAACAAAAGTCCAGGACCAGATGGCTTCACAGGTGAATTCTACCAAACACTTAGAGAAGAGTTAACACTTATATTTCTGAAACTATTGCAAAAACATTGCAGAGGAAGGAATACTTCTGAACTCATTATATGAGGCCATCATCACCCTGGTATCAAAACCAGACAAAGATATCACAAAAATGAAAATTACAGGCTAATATGACTGATAAACATAGATGAAAAAATTCTCAACAAAATACTAGCAAACCAAATCCAACAATATATTAAAAGGATCATACACCATGATCAAGTGAGATTAATCCCAAGGATGCAAGTATTTTTCAACATCTGTAAACCAATGTGATACACCACATTATCTAAATGAAGGATAAAAACTATATGATCATCACAATAGATGTAGAAAAGGTTTTTGATAAAAATTCAATATCCATTTATGATAAAAAAACTCTCCACAAGGTGGGCATACAGTGAACATACCTCAACATAATGAAGGCCATATATAGCAAAGCTACAGCTAACATCATACTCAACAGTAAAAAGCTGAAAACATTTCCTCTAAGATCGAGAACAAGACAAGGATGTTCACTCTTGCCACTCTTATTCAGCATAGTTTTGGAAGTCCTAGCCACAGCAATCAGACAAGAAAAACAAATAAAAGGAATCCAAATTGGAAAGGAAGAAGTGAAATTGTCACTGTTGGCAGATGACATGGTACTATACACAGAAAATCCTAAAGATGTCACCAGAAAACTACTAGAGCTCATCAATGAATTCAGTAAAGCTGCAGGACACAAAATTAATATTACAGAAATCTGTTGCATTTCTATACACTAACAATGAAAGATCAGAAAGATAAATTAAGAACAATCCCCTTTACCATTGCATCAAAAAAAAAAAAAACAACTTAGGAATAAATCTTACCTAAAAAGGCAAAAGACCAGTACTCTGAAAATTTTAAGATGCTGATGAAAGAAACTGAAGATGACACAAACAGATGGAAAGATATACTGGTTCTTGGATTGGAAGAATCAATACTGTTGAAATGACCATACTACCCAAGGCAATCTACAGATGCAACGCAATACCTATCAAATTACAAATGACATTTTTCACAGAACAGGAACAAATAAATTCAATATTTATATGGGAACACAAAAGGCCCCAAATAGCCAACAATCTTGAGAAAGTACAGACCTGGAGAAATCATGCTCCCTGACATCAGACTGTACCACAAAGCAACAGTACACAAAGTAGTATGGTACTGATACAAAAACAGACACATAGGTCAGTGGAACAGGAAAGAAAGCCTAGAAATAAACCCATGTATTTATGGTGACTTAATCTACTACAATGGAGGTAAGATTATATGATGGAGAAAAGACAGTGTCTTTATATATTATTATTATTTTTTATTTTGTTTTCTGCAATATGCGGGCCTCTCACTGTTGTGGCCTCTCCCGTTGCGGAGCACAGGCTCCAGACGTGCAAGCTCAGCGGCCACGGCTCACGGGCCCAGCCTCTCTGCGGCATGTGGGATCTTCCCAGACCGGGGCACAAACCCATGTCCCCTGCATCAGCAGGCAGACTCTCAACCACTGCACCACCAGGGAAGACCAAGACAGTTTCTTTAATAAGTGATGCTGAGAAAACTGGACAGCAACATGTAAAAGAATAAAATTTGAACATTATCTAACATCATATACAAAAATAAACTCAAAATAGATTAACGACCTAAATGTATGATTGGATACTATAAAACTCCTAGAAGAAACATAAGCAGAATACTCTTTGACATAAATCACAGCAATATTTTTTTGGACTTGTGTCCTAGAGTAATGGAAATAAAAGCAAAAATAAACAAATGGGACCTAATTAAACTTAAATGCTCTTGCACAGGAAAGGAAACTGTAAAAAAATGAAAAGACAACCTATGGTTGGGAGACAACATTTGAGAATGATGAGTCAGATAAGGGATTAATTTCCAAAATATACAAACAGCTCACACAGCTCAATATCAAAAAAAACAATCCTTCAAAAAATGGGCAGAAGACCTACATAGACATTTCTCCAAAGAAGACATACAGATGGCCTACAGGCATAGGAACATCACTAATCAACATCACTAATTATTAGAGAAATTTAAATCAAAACTACAATGAGGTATCACCTCATCCAGTCAGAATGACCATCATCAAAAAATCTACAAACAATAAGTGCTGGAGAGGGTGTGGAGAAAATGGAACCCTTCTACACTGTTGGTGGGAATGTAAATTGGTACAGCCACTATGGAGAACAGTATAGAGGTTCCTTAAAAAACTAAAAATGGAGCTACCATATCATCCAGTAATCCCACTCCTGGACATATATCCAGAGAAAAACATGGTTCAAAAGGATACATGCACCCCAATGTATATTGCAGCACTGTTTACAATAGCCAAGACATGGAAGCAACCTAAATGTCTATCGACAGATGTGGTATACATATACAATGGAATATTACTGAGCCATAAAAAGAATGGAATAATGTCATTTGCAGCAACATAGATGGACCTAGGGATTACCATACTAAGTGAAGTCAGAAAGAGAAAGACAAATATCATATGATATCAGTTGTACGTGGAATCAAAAAAATGATACAAATGAACTTATTTACAAAACTGAAATAAACTCACAGACATAGAAAACACACTTTTCATTACCAGAGGGGAAAGGTGGGGAGGGATAAATTAGGAGTTTGGGATTAACAGATACACAGTACTATATATACACATATACATATATATTTTATCATAGAAATCTTTTGTAACATATTGGTATCTGCTATTATTTTTTTCTGTCAGTGCTACTATACAATGAGTCGATATTTACAGATAAACTGGTAATTAACCTATTTACAGACAAAGTGGTAATTAACCTAACACTTTATGAATCTTAAATCTATGGAACATGATTCCATAGGAAGTATGATAATGAGAAAAGGGATATTGTATAATTTCTTTCTAAAAAGTTTACTTAGGGAACAAAGCTTTTCAAGTTCAAAGGCAAAATCAGATAAATAATTTTACTTTGGACTGTGCCACATAAACACTATTACCCAAAGCAAAAAGATTTTCTTGAGATGCTGAAATGAAGCTGTTTATAATTCCAGCAATGTATGGGGCAATGACCAAGACCCATAGGTTATTTAAACTTGCCTCTATAGTAGAGTGTTTCCTTCAATAAAATGATAAGCAGAACTACTTAAGGTCATCTTCTGGGTAAAAGAATAGCATGTGAACAGTAGCTCCCAGGACATTTTAAAATAAAAACTGACACAAAAGCAGGCATTGTTAAAAGTAAGGGAGAGCGGTGGGAAGGGGGAAACTGATTAGGGAAATACTAGTGCCAAATTATCTAAGGACCAAGACAAATTCAACTGGGAATGCCAACCTCGAGCTGCTCCAATTGGCCATCTGCAACACCTGGGAGCTTGTTAGAAAGGCAAATTCTGGAACCCCCTCCAAAGTGAACTCAAGATTTAGAATCTTTGCGGGAGGGACGTAGGAATCTGTGTTTTCAGAAGCTCTCCTGGTGATTCTTACATATGCTCAAGTTTGAGAAACAATGAGGAATATGCATTTTTGAGTTGCCCACATTCTCTAATATAATTTGAGTGAAAAATTCAAGAGAGAGCAAACTCAATTGTCATTTTATTTTATTTAAAATTTGCTGTTCAATCTTCTTAATTAAACTGAGCATCTCCTGCAGTTTACCTACTTTGGAAGTAAATTGGTCACATGGAAGATAGTAATTTCATGTGGAATTCTAGGATTATTTGAATAAATAAATTTCTGTCAAATTTAACATTACATTGGCAGGAAGTCCTGAGAAATTAGATGTCAATTTCTGCAGAAAGATGCTCCTCTTTATTTATCTGTGACATTTTTGGCAATCTATGTGATATCAGGATGTATGAGAGGACTTAGAAGAGAGGGTCATTTTACCAAGGATTCTGTAGATGTTGGTCTTAATCCAGGTAGAGAGTAATGGGTGTTTTGTTAGTTCAATGACAGCCCATTAAGGGCTGATATGGAAACTGAGTTTCCAACACCGAAACAAAGAGATTTTTATATATTGAATGACAAAAAAAGAGTATACCAGAAGCAGGAGTTTCAAAATTTCTTCTTGGTAAAATCTAAGTTTGAATAAAATGGTATAGAAGTCATTATTTATTTAAAAAGGAAAATGTAGCCAAAATAAATGATTTTGAAGATTTGTTATTCATACAACAAATATTTATTGAGCACCTACAAGGTCCTGGTGATACAGAAGTGAATAAAGCAGAAAATAATTCCTGTTCTTCTTGGGATTCAATTCTAATGGGAATATCAAAACCCTTATCATCTCAAAACTACTTGTGCAGGAAGGCCACTGTTATATACAGTTTTAAAAATAAGTAAGAATAAAAATCTTTGGTTACAGTAACTTTGGTTACTGTTTCTCTCTTTATTTCAAAATGGCTTATACCTAAATCCCAACATGATGTGATCTGGGATTCTTAATATTTTTAAGGGCTTGCAACGCCCCTGAATTCAAGTATTAGAATTTCAATCCTTTGGTTGAACTATTACTTCCTGTTTTTAAAACACACATTAGATAGGTTTAGATCTTATTATACAAATATTATTACACAATTTTTATGGTGACATAATAATAATGAATATAATATTACTATGCATTGCCACATACATACATATGCTGTTCTATTTTGTAAATAATATTTAATATATTATTTGAAACTGTTATATTAGTTAACACTAGCAGAACTATAACATATGATGAAGTAACATTTTTTTTACATCTTTATTGGAGTATAATTGCTTTACAATGGTGTGTTAGTTTCTGCTTTATAACAAAGTGAATCAGTTATACATATACATATGTTCCCATATCTCTTCCCTCTTGCGTCTCCCTCCCTCCCATGAGGTAACATTTGTGAAAAAAACCGCTTACTCAATCTAAAAACTTAAGAAACAGAAATTAGAAATGCATTTGTAGGTTTTTATCAAGCAATGAATCATGCGTCTTGAATTTTCTTGGATAGTCACGATTTTTAATATCCTATTCCATTGATTCTAAAATTATATTCTGAATTGTCAAAAATCATGAATCTGATCTTTAGACATAAAATATTAGCATTATTTGTGTTTTGGAATCATTGTGAGGCTACTTTGGAAATTATGAATGTTTTATGGAAACAGATACTTTCATTAAAAAATGAAAATTGACTGGATACAATTCAGGATTAAGTAGTTTAATGGTAGAAATATTTTGTTTAAAAGAAAGCCACGTAATTGTTGTAAAGAGACCTGGACTAGAAAGGAGCATGTTAAGAAATTTATAAAATATTATTTGTTCATCCTCACTCTCACAAGCTGACCACCATGAGTTACATTGAGATGTGTGTTACAGGGACATTTTCATTTCCAAGTGAGTTTTAAGGTGTATAAATTAGCAGAGAATTGCTCTCTGTGTATGACAGAAGCTAGTTGTACATCGAAAGCATATAAAATGATCCCCATCATACAGGTATTAGCAGATCATTTTTTTAGTTTTACTACTTAATAATATGCAAGTTGAATTTATGCTTGAGCCAAAAACATATTTAAATCCTCTGAGAATTGATGGAAAAAACTAAATATGACCCATTGTCATGAAGAATACACAATGCTACAAACTGACAAAATGGGATTATCTTAAATATTGAGCTTTTACTACTTTCTGTATGGTCATCAATTAAGCTCTGTTTTCATATGTGAGACTGCACAAATCCATTATTTATACTAAAAGATAAGTGATGCTTTCTTCTCCAAATCTTCAGGCTAACAAAAAATGTATTTTTTAAAGGTGTTTTCTTAATGCTCTGCAATTGTTTCAGGAAATTTGCTGCTTTCAATGACGCTTTCAATACTATCCCCCACACCCAACCCTCCCCCCATCAAAACACAAAGTTGCTCTATTTAAAATAAAGATGCAAAAACGTCACTTATTTTTTGAAAGTTCCCTGAAAACTGTAAAGACCTATACCATCTAATACCTAAAAGAGACAACAAAGTCTCAAAGGAGAAGCAAATATAAATAAAGCAAATACTATTTTTATAATGCCTCAGTAATGTTGATTTTATCAAAAACACAAGAAGTGAAGAAAGTAATAGGCAGGATTTGAATTATCACTATCTAGAGCAGAGCTATGAGGAAAGGACTTGGAGATCTGTAATAGCAGAATGTTGCAATTGCCTAGGCAAATGATGATAAGGAGAAGAGAAACAGCAATTGTATTATCAACAGAGAGAGGGGAACAAGTTAGCACAAACAGTAGGCAGGAGATGGTATTACTGTTTATCAGTAGGGTCATACTGGTTGTAGAAATACTGAAATCCTTCCATAGCCTTTGGTACATAGCTACTGGCCCAAGCCCCTGACTTTTATACTCAGCCCACTCCCTGAAACCTCCAGATTTCCCTATGAACCAAAAAAAAAAAAAAAAAAAAAAAAAACTGTAGTTTTAAGAAACTTTAGTAAGGACATCCTGAGTCCTGCTTTAGCACTAAGGCGTATATCCCTCTGATGCAATGATGCCTGTGTCACTCAGATGGTTAAATATTTTTAGTATCCTCCTGTCTTTATGTGGACTTTGCTATTTATCCTGCACAGCACTTGATATGCACTTTCAATATGAGGATGTATCTGTCTATTCAATTCAGGAAGATTCTCAGCTAGTATCTCTTCAATGATTTTCTTCCCTCTCCCTTTCTTCTGTTTTCTTCTGTAACCTCTATTTAAATTCATGAATCTTCTTCATGTCTCTTAGCATGATTTTCCTATTTTTAATATAGCATTATTTTAAATCATTAACACTTTAATATGCATCTTTAAAAGTCATTTTTGATTATTCTGTGATTTTCATTTTTTCTAGGGAGAATCCATCTTCTGTTTGATTTCATTGCTTCACTTGCAATGAGTTTTACTCATGTCTTTTGAGTTGCTCATCAACAAGGAAACCTGCTTCTCTTCCTCCTCTTCTTTCTCTTTTCCCAAACTCTACAATGTCTAACAGTTTTGTAAAGCTTCTACCTATCTCCCTAGGGGTCCCAATTCAGATGCAGTCATACCTTCACAGCTCAAAGATCTTGATGAGGTTATAATTTGGGACATTGCAGCCACTGAGAGTTACTAGCTTGTCTCAAGTCTTTATCTGCCAGGATATGTCTCATTTCTTGCCTGAGTTTTCAGCTTCAAGTAGACAGTCATAATTCAGGGTAAGGTTGAGAGATTAGTTTTCTATCTCCTTTAGTAGGTAGAGAAGGGAAACTGCAGCCACACATTTCATGTAGGGAGCCTAGATCCAGCCCGCTTTGCCCTCACGTGAAGAATTTTTAACTTTCATTATCCAAAGGAATAGATCTCCTTACTTGCAAGTTTGAGGCTCTATAGATCTGCTTTTTGGGACAGATTATTACTCTGTCCCTCTTTCACTATGAGACCATAGCAGTGCTTATCTTCCCTTTTGGACACCAATATTTCATTTCACTTTTATCATTTTATATTTTATTATTTCTGTGGGCTTAGAAGAAGGGAAGATGGTGCTTTTATCAGTTACTGTTCCAGCAAGAAACAGATGGTATGCTCAAATTAGGATAATTCAAGGCAAGTTTTAAAAAGGGACCACTGAAAAAGATGTTTTCAGGGTGTAGGGAATCAAAATTGGTACTGTCATATTCCAGAACACTGTCGTATTTTAGTACGGAATAGGACCTTAAGACATGAGGAAAGGGAATGGTTAATGGAGGAAGAAGAAAAGAGGACAGAATTGTTCTTTGTATGGACAAGGAAAAAAATTCAGCTATATCTCCTCTCCTTCACACGTACGCACAAATTTACAGTACCCTCATTTGGGTGATTTTTGCAATTTGCATCTTACCTTACTGTTGGGCTGTACCCCGCCGGCCTGCAAGCCTCGTAGCTGCCCAGCCTCCAGACCGAAGAGCCCAGAGACAGTGACGGAGATATCAGTGGTTTATTGGACGGGGATCTTACATGAAAGGTCCTGGAGCGACATCCACCGTGCACAGCAGGCAGTGGACAGGACATAGCAACAGTCTTTGCTTGTTGAGGGAGAAGGAGGTTACCACTTATAGGGGGAATTGACGTCAGGTGGGCTCATCAGTTACCAGGGACTAATTAAGCCCTATAATTAAGGGAATTGGGTAGTGATGTGAGTGAAGCAGGGACTGGTTGAGCAGGGAATGTACAGAGAGCAAGAGAACAGCCATTGTGAATGGCCTGACTGTACACTTACCTCTAACACTGGCTTATGAAGAGGTCACATGTAGGGATTCTTTATGCAACGAAATGTGAGGGAGAGATAAACTGTGTAAGCTTATGCAACTTTATCACTGTGAAGACAGAACCACCTAAAAAGTCTGAAACAATAAATACACAATATGCATTTGAGAGAATGCATGCAGACTTTTAGTCAAGATGACGCTGTACATTTATGTTTTGTACGTTGGGCCAGATAATTTCTGTTTGCCACTCCTATGGCTGAAAGCAGGGTAAAGAAGTGTGGAGAAGGCCTGAGTGTTTCATAAATAAGCATGCGTGTGTCCGTGTGTGTGTGTGTGTGTGTGTGTGTGTGTAGGAAACAGGTGCAGTTGGGTTTTTTTTCCCCTGGCAGTAGTGTGATATCCATACCTGAATGATGACACAACGGAGGTTGCTTTTCACCCAAACATTTTTAATGTCAGCTTTCCTCCCTTTTTTCTCTGATTTCTTTTCTTCACCCTTCCTAAACAGAGACTTGACTAGGTTTTCTTTAGTAATAAAAAATCCAGGACATAATAGGCAGAGACAGACCATTGGGCTTGAAGTGAAAGATTTGCTGTTTGCCTTTGGCCATCCAATTTAAGGAATTAAACTCTCTGAATATCAGAATCTTCATCTTTACTGTGTGGGTGTTTATGTCCACCTTTTGTCAGGTTCTAAACCAAAAGACAATAGCATAGGTTAAACTTCAGATTATCATTAAAATGGGTTTTAGTGTTAGACAGGATCAGAGGAAAAGAGAGTATACCCTAGGGCCTAAGAGTGGGCCAGAAAGGGAAATGTAAGAGCTAGTACTCTGGCTAGGAAGAAGAAAAACACTTGAAGGTAAAATGTCTTCAGCAAAATGTCTTCCTTATATTTACTCAACATGCCAGACAACCTCTCACATTAGGTTCTTGGCACTGGCTTGTCCCTCTGCCTCAAATGCACTTCCCACAGATACCTGCTTGGTAAACTCCCTCATTTCTTTCAAGTCTTTGTTCAAATATCACCATAATGAGGCTTCCACTAATGGCCTTATTTGATATTGCAGCTATAGCCCCCAGCACTCCTAATCACTTTTCCCTGATTCCAATTTTTACCATAAAACTTATCACATTATAATATACTCTATAACTTACATGTTTATTATGTCTATTGTTTTTTCAACACCTCATCATCCCTAGAACACCTGTGCTAGAGTGCAAGCTCTATGTTGGCAGGGATTTCTGTCTGTTCATGGTTGTACGGCAAGCACATAGGATAGTGCTTGGGACATAGAATGTGCTTCTTAACCATTTGCTGAATGAATAAATGTGTCACTTTAATAGTTTGAAGCAACTATATCCAGATTCCCCTGGTCACCAGCTGAAGAATGGCATATATCATAATTGGAAGATTAGATGGAACCTGACCACAGGGACCAACCATAGGGCTTTGGAGTTTTCAGTGACTGAGGGACCAACCATAGGGCTTTGGAGTTTTCAGTGACTGAGAACAAGTTAGGGAAGCTCTGTACATTGCTCTACTATACCTTTTTTCTTTTAACCCACCATCAAGGCAATTATATCCATTGTCTGAGTGTACAGTGGAGAAGTTCTTACAAAGGATTGCCATTCTGATGGGCAATCAGATCATGTAACATGAGGAAGACAAACACACATAACTTTACATTCCAAAAGACAGTAATGGGGGACCAGCCTTCAAGATGGCAGAGGAGTAAGAAGTGGAGATCACTTTCTCCCCACAAATACATCAGAAATACATCTACATGTGGAAGAACTCCTACAGAACACCTACTGAACGCTGGCAGAAGACCTCAGACCTCCGAAAAGGCAAGAAACTCCCCACGTACCTGGGTAAGGCTAAAGAAGAAACAGAGACTAAAGAATAGGGACGGGACCTGCACCTCTGGGAGGGAGCAGTGAAGGAGGAAAGGTTTCCACACACTAGGAAGGCCCTTTACTGGTGGAGACTGGGGGTGGACGGGGGGAAGCTTCGGAGCCACGGAGGAGAGCGCAGCAACAGGGGTGCGGAGGGCAAAGCGGAGAGATTCCTGCACAGAGGATCGGTGCCGACCAGTACTCACCAGCCCGAGAGGCTTGTCTGCTCACCCGCCAGGGGCGGGTCAGGGCTGGGAGCTGAGGCTCGGGCTTCGGAGGTCGGATCCCAGGGAGAGGACTGGGGTTGGCTGCGTGAACACAGCCTGAAGGGGGCTAGTGCGCCACAGCTAGCCGGGAGGGAATCGGAGAAAAATTCTGGAGCTGCTGAAGAGGAAAGAGACCACTGTTGCGTGGTGCATGAGGAGAGGGGATACAGAGTGCCGCTTAAAGGAGCTCCAGAGATGGGCGCGAGCCATGGCTATCACACAGACCCCAGAGACGGGCATGAGACGCTAAGGCTGCTGCTGCAGCCACCAAGAAGCCTGTGTGCAAGCACAGGTCACTCTCCACATCTCCCCTCCTGGGAGCCTGTGCAGCCTGCCACTGCCAGGGTCCCGGGATCCAGGGACAACTTCCCCGGGAGAACACACAGCGCGCCTCAGGCTGGTGCAATGTCACGACGGCCTCTGCCATCACAGGGTTGCCCCACAATCCGTACCTCTCCCTCCCCCAGGTCTGAGTGAGCCAGAGCCCCCGAATCAGCTGATCCTTTAACCCCGTCCTGTCTGAGCGGGAACAGACGCCCTCAGGCGATCTACACGCAGAGACGGGGCCAAATACAAAGCTGAACCCTGGGAGCTGTGCGAACAAAGAAGAGAAAGGGAAATCTCTCCCAGCAGCCTCAGGAGCAGCGGATTAAATCTCCACAATCAACTTGAGGTACCCTGCATCTGTGGAATACCTGAATAGACAACAAATCATACTAAAATTCCGGCGGTGGACTTTGGGAGAAACTGTAGACTTGGGGTTTGCTTTCTGCATCTAATTTGTTCCTGGCTTTATGTTTATCTTAGTTTCATATTCAGAGATTATTATAATTGGTAGATTTGTTTATTGATTTGGTTGCTCTCTTCCTCCTTTTCTTTTAATATATAGATACATATATTTTTTTCCATTTTCTTTTTATGAGTGTGTATGTGTATGCTTCTTTGTATGATTTTGTCTGTATATCGTTGCTTTTACCATTTGTCCTAGGGTTCTGTCTGTCGGGGTTTTTTCTGTTTTTTAATTTTTAGTACATTTTTTAGTGTTTGTTATCATTGGTGGATATGTTTTTTGGTTTAGTTGCTATCTTCTTTCTTTCTTTTTTATTACTTTTTAATTAAAAAAATTTTAATAATCATTTATTATTTTTCATTTTAATAACTAGTTTATTTTATTTTTCCTTTTTTCTTCCTTTTCTTCTGAGCCGTGTGGCTGACAGGCTCTTGGTGCTCCGGCCGGGTGTCAGGCCTGTGCCTCAGAAGTGGGAGAGCTGAGTTCAGTACATTGGTCCAGCAGACACCTCATGGCTCCACGTAATATCAAATGGAAAAAGCTCTCCCAGAGATCTCCAATTGAACGCTAAGACCCAGCTCCAGTCAATGACCAGCAAGCTACAGTGCTGGACACCCTATGCCAAACAACTGGCAAGACAGGAACACAACACCACCCATTAGCAGAGAGGCTGCCTAAAATCATAATAAGGTCCCAGACACCCTAAAACACACCACCAGACGTGGACCTGCCCACCAGAAAGACAATATCGAGCCTCATCCATCAAAACACAGGCACTAGTCCCCTCCACCAGGAAGCCTTCACAACCCACGGAACCAAGTTTAGCCACTGGGGACAGACACCAAAAACAACGGGAACTGCGAATCTGCAGCCTGTGAAAAGGAGACCCCAAACATAGTAAGTTAAGCAAAAAGAGAAGACAGAAAAACACACAGCAGATGAAGGAGCAAGATGAAAACCCACCAGACCAAACAAATGAAGAGGAAATAGGCAGTCTACCTGAAAAAGAATTAGGAATAATGATAGTAAAGATGATCCAAAATCTTGGAAATAGAATGGAGAAAATACAAGAAACGTTTAACAAGGACCTAGAAGAACTAAAGAGCAAACAAACAATGATGAACAACACAATAAATGAAATTAAAAATTCTCTAGAAGGGGGCTTCCCTGGTGGCGCAGTGGTTGAGAATCTGCCTGCTAATGCAGGGGACATGGGTTCGATCCCTGGTCTGGAAGGATCCCACATGCCGTGTAGCAACTAGGCCCGTGAGCCACAACTACTGAGCCTGCTCGTCTGGAGCCTGTGCTCCGCAACAAGAGAGGCCGCGATAGTGAGAGACCTGCACACCGTGATGAAGAGTGGCCCCCACTTGCCACAACTAGAGAAAGCCCTTGCACAGAAACAAAGACCCAACACAGCAAAAATAAACTTAAAAAATGAATAAACTCCTACCCCCAACATCTTCTTTAAAAAAAAAAATTCTCTAGAAGGAATCAATAGCAGAATAACTGAGGCAGATGAACGAATAAGTGACCTGGAATATAAAATAGTGGAAATAACCACTGCAGAGTGGAATAAAGAAAAAAGAATGAAAAGAATTGAGGACAGTCTGAGAGACCTCAGGGACAACATTAAACACACCAACATTTGAATTATAGGGGTTCCAGAAGAAGAAGAGAAAAAGAAAGGGACTGAGAAAATATATGAAGAGATTATAGTCGAAAACTTCCCTAATATGGGAAAGGCAATAGTCAATCAAGTCCAAGAAAGGCAGAGAGTCCCAAACAGGAAAAACCCAAGGAGAAACACGCCAAGACACACATTAATCAAACTATCAAATATTAAATACAAAGAAAAAATATTAAAAGCAGCAAGGGAAAAACAACAAATAACATACAAGGGAATCCCCATAAGATTAACAGCTGATCTTTCAGCAGAAACTCTGCAAGCCAGAAAGCAGTGGCAGGACATATTTAAAGTAATGAAGGGGAAACACCTACAACCAAGATTACTCTACCCAGCAAGGATCTCATTCAGACTCGACGGAGAAAATAAAACCTTTACAGGTAAGGAAAAGCTAACAGAATTGAGCACCACCAAACCAGGTTTACAACAAATGCTAGAGGAAGTTCTCCAGGCATGAAACATAAGAGAAGGAAAAGACCTACAAAAACAAACTCAAAAAATTAAGAAAATGGTAACAGGAACATACATATCGATAACTACCTTAAATGTAAATGGATTAAATGCTCCAAACAACTATTCAGCCATATAGACTGGCTGAATGGATACAAAAACAAGACCCATATATATGCTGTCTACAAGAGACCCACTTCAGACCTAGGGACACATACAGACTGAAAGTGAGGGGATGGAAAAAGATATTCCATGCAAATGGAAATCAAAAGAAACCTGGAGTAGCAATTCTCGTATCAGACAAAATAGACTTTAAAATAAAGACCATTACAAGAGACAATGAATGACACTACATAATGATCAAGGGATCAATCCAAGAAGAAGATATAACAGTTGTAAATATTTACGCACCCAACATAGGAGCACCTCAACACATAAGGCAAATGCTAACAGCCATAAAAGGGGAAATCGACAGTAACACGATCATAGTAGGGGACTTTAACGCCCCACTTTCACCAATTGACAGATCATCCAAAATGAAAATAAATAAGGAAACACAAGCTTTAAATGATACATTAAACAAGATGGAGTTAATTGATATTAATAGGACATTCCATCCAAAAACAACAAAATACACTTTCTTTTCAAGTGCTCATGGAACATTCTCCAGGATAGATCATATCTTGGGTCACAAATCAAACTTGGTAAATTTAAGAAAATTGATATCGTATCAAGTATCATTTCTGACCACAACTGTGAAACTAGATATTAATTACAGGAAAAAATCTGTAAAAAATACAAACACATGGAGGCTAAACAATACACTACTTAATAACCAAGAGATCACTGAAGAAATCATAGAGGAAATCAAAAAATACCTAGAAACAAGTGAAAATGAAAACATGACGAACCAAAACCTATGGGATGCAGCAAAAGCAGTTCTAAGAGGGAAGTTTATAGCAATACAATCCTACCTTAAGAAAAAAGAAACATCTCTAATAAACAACCTAACCTTACATCTAAAGCAAGTAGAGAAAGAAGAACAAAAAAACCCCAAAGTTAGCAGAAGGAAAGAAATCATAAAGATCAGATCAGAAATAAATGGAAAAGAAATGAAGGAAACGATAGCAAAGGTTAATAAAACTAAAAGCTGGCTCTTTGAGAAGATAAACAAAATTGATAACCCGTTAGCCAGGCTCATCAAGAAAAAAAGGGGGAAGACTCCAATCAAGAGAATTAGAAATGAAAAAGGAGAAGTAACAACTGACACTGCAGAAATACAAAGGATCATGAGCAATTACTACAAGCAACTCTATGCCAATAAAATGGACAACCTGGAAGAAATGGACAAATTCTTAGAAAAGCACAACCTTCCAAGACTGAACCAGGAAGAAACAGAAAATATAAACAGACAAATCACAAGTACTGAAATGGAGACTGTTATTAAAAATCTTCCAACAATCAAAAGTCCAGAAGCAGATGGCTTCACAGGCAAATTCTATCAAACATTTAGAGATGAGCTAATACCTATCCTTCTCAAACTCTTCCAAAATATAGCAGAGGGAGGAACACTCCCAAACTCATTTTACAAGGCCACCATCACCCTGATAACAAAACTAGACAAAGATGTCACAAAGAAAGAAAACTACAGGCCAATATCACTGATGAACATAGATGCAAAATTCCTCAACAAAATACTAGCAAACAGAATCCAACAGCACGTTAAAAAAATATATGCCCTGATCAAGTGGGGTTTATCTCAGGAATGCAAGCATCCGTCAATATACGCAAATCAATGTGATAAACCATATTAACAAATTGAAGGAGAAAAACCATATGATCATCTCAATAGATGCAGAGAAAGCTTTCGACAAAATTCAACACCCATTTATGATAAAAACCCTCAAGAAAGTAGGCATAGAGGGAACTTACCTCAACATAATAAAGGTCATATATGACAAACCCACAGCCAACATCGTTCTCAATGGTGAAAAACTGAAACCATTTCCTCTAAGATCAGGAAAATGACAGGGTTGCACACTCTCACCACTATTACTCAATATAGTTTTGGAAGTTTTAGCCACAGCAATCAGAGCAAAAAAAAGAAAAAAAGGAATCCAAATCAGAAAAGAAGAAGTAAAGCTGTCACTGTTTGCAGATGACATGATACTATACATAGAGAATCCTAAAGATGCTACCAGAAAACTACTAGAGCTAATCAATGAATTTGGTAAAGTAGCAGTATACAAAATTAATGCACAGAAATCTCTTGCATTCCTACACACTAATGATGAAAAATCTGAAAGAGCAATTAAGGAAACACTCCCATTTACCACTGCAACAAAAATAATAAAATACCTAGGAATAAACCTATCTAAGGAGACAAAAGACCTGTATGCAGAAAACTATATGACACTGATGAAAGAAATGAAAGACGATACAAACAGATGGAGAGATATACCACGTTCTTGGATTGGAAGAATCAACATTGTGAAAATGACTATACGACCCAAAGCAATCTACAGATTCAATGCAATCCCTATCAAACTACCACTGGCATTTTTCACAGAACTAGAACAAAAAATTTCACAATTTGTATGGAAACACAAAAGACCCCAAAGGGCCAAAGCAATCTTGTGAAAGAAAAACGGAGCTGGAGGAATCAGGTTCCTGGACTTCAGACTATACTACAAAGCTACAAAAATCAAAACAGTATGGTACTGGCACAAAAACAGAAATATAGAACAATGGAACAGGATAGAGAGCCCAGAGATAAACCCACACACATATGGTCACCTTATTTTTGATAAAGGAGGCAAGAATATACAGTGGAGATAAGACAGCCTCTTCAGTAAGTGGTACTTGGAAAACTAAACAGCTACATGTAAAAGAATGAAATTAGAACCCTTCCTAACACCATACACAAAAATAAACTTCAGATGGAATAAAGGCCTAAATTAAGGCCAGACACTATAAATCTCCGAGAGGAAAACATAGGCAGAATACTCTATGAGATAAATCATAGTAAGATCCTTTTTGACCCACCTCCTAGAGAAATGGAAATAAAAACAAAAATAAACAAATGGGACCTAATGAAACTTAAAAGCTTTTTCACAGCAAAGGAAAACATAAACAAGACAAAAAGACAACCCTCAGAATGGGAGAAAATATTTGCAAATGAAGCAACTGACAAAGGATTAACCTCCAAAATTTACAAGTAGCTCATGCAGCTCAATATCAAAAAAAAACAAACAACCCAATCCAAAAATGGGCAGAAGACCTAAATAGACATTTCTCCAAATATGATATACAGATTGCCAATAAACACATGAAAGGATGCTCAACATCACTAATCATTAAAGAAATGCAAATCAAAACTCCAATGAGGTATCACCTCACACAGGTCAGAATGGCCACCATCAAAAAATCTACAAACAATAAATGCTGGAGAGGGTGTGGAGAAAAGGGAACCCTCTTGCACTTTTGGTGGGAATGTAAATTGATACAGCCACTATGGAGAACAGTATGGAGGTTCCTTAAAAAACTAAAAATAGAACCAGCATATGACCCAACAATCCCACTACTGGGCATATACCCTGAGAAAACCATAATTCAAAAAGAGTCATGTACCACAATGTTCATTGCACCTCTATTTACAATAGCCAGGACATGGAAGTTTTTTAAGTGTCCATCAACAGATGAATGGATAAAGAAGATGTGGCATATATATACAATGGAGTATTTCTCAGCCATAAAATGAAACGAAATTGAGTTATTTGTAGTGAGGTGGATGGACCTGGAGTCTGTCATAAAAGTGAAGTAAGTCAGAAAGGGAAAAACAAATACCGTATACTAACACATATATATGGAATCTAAAAAAAAAAAAAATTCTGAAGAACCTAGGGGCAAGACAGGAATAAAGACACAGACGTAGAGAATGGACTTGAGGACACGGGGAGGGGGAAGAGTAAGCTTGGACGAAGTGAGAGAGTGGCATGGACATATATACACTACGAAATGTAAAACAGATAGCTAGTGGGAAGTAGCCACATAACACAGGGAGATCAGTTCAGTGCTTTGTGACCACGTAGAGGGTTGGCATAGGGAGAGTGGGAGGGAGATGCAAGAGGGAGGAGATATGGGGATATATGTAAATGTATAGTTGATTCACTATGTTATAAAACAGAAATTAACACACCATTGTAAAGCAATTATACTCCAATAAATGTGTTTAAACAAACAAACAAACCCCCCCAAAAGCCCCAAAAGACAGTAACAGTTTACTTATTGTTTCATCCTTTTAGGTTGTTTTGAATCCTTACAGTGATAAAGTTGTATAACTTCACACAGTTTTCTCCCTCATGTTTCATCACATAGAGGATCCATATATGTGATCTATTCATAAGTCACTCAGTGTTAGAGGATGTGAGCTAATCTTTAAGCATACTAAAATTAATAAAAATATGGAAACGTTAAACATGTTCAATGTAAGATGCTAACTGCAAAAAACTAGTGTGTGTGTGTGTGTGTGTGTGTGTGTGTGTTGGGGTTGGGGGAATAGAGATAGCCATTAAACCACTGTGTGTAAAACCTTAAATGAAGAAAACTAAGGCAAAGTCTTGAGACTATAGGAAAAAAAATTCTCAAAATTTGAATAAGCTGCACTGGGCAACAGACATTTCAGGCTGTAGCCACAATATCGAGCCCATAGAAGAAGACCCCCTAAGGCGGAGAAAGTCCCAATAGTGTCAGAAACATGGAAGGAGTTAGTGACTCCAAATCAGGTGTGTTTGCCTTCAAACTCTCACTGTATTTGGACCAAACAAGAAGTTGTTCTTCCAGTTTCACAAGACCCCCTTTTCTTCAAAGGAGGGACTAAATTTAGGTTTCCACTACAGAAACGTGGAAATTTGTAAATAATGCTTCCATGTATGTCCATTCAAAGTTACTCTCCGTCCTTCCAGAGGGTACCATTCCCTTAAACTGGATGTGAAAACCTGTCCCTATGGTGCAATAGAATCTGTATAGTGGTACAGTGCAGGTACCTGGTTCTCGGGTCCTTCTGATTAACTCTGATTTCAATCCTGGGTATTATAATATATTTTCTTATGCCTACCTCCACTAATTAATGGGAAATACGGCTTCTTAACTTTTTTCCCCCACCACTGAACTGCAGTGTTTATAATCATTGTTTAAATGATCACCTCTTCTTGGAAAGAGGAAAAACTATAGAGAAAGAATTTTTATGAAGAATATTTAAACGTTCTAAATTATCACCTCTTCTTTTAATTCAAAGTCACATGTTTTGTTTTTAAATATGTATTTCTGCCTTATCTTGGTCAATTCTTTTGTCTGCTACAATTGAGGTGGGCATGTGGGCCAAAGACCTGCAAGGAGCTGTCTATCATGGCCTACCTGGAAATTCACAATTGTGCCTTGAGTGACACAAGTGAGGAAGCTGGCTTCTTTCAAACCAATTATTTGGTTTCCAAATTTTAATGAACCATATAGAAAGAGCTGTAATCGACTAGTTTTCTACTTCTGGCTGAATTTTGAGTCATTTAGTGTCCGTTATACTGAGGCAAAGACAAGGACCTTGGAATGAATCATCCTGAGCACAAGATCTGTGTAGTGGCTGTGAGTATCAAGTGATCTAACATTCTAGAGAAGACACATATTGTAGAAAGGGAATTTCTGTAAGGTTTGTGAAAAGCTATGCACTTGGATCCTTTTATTTGCTTTAAGAGACATGAGAAAAATGGGGATCAGTTTTGAATGCTATATTGCTCCAGACATTCAAATTTGTTATGAATTATATCACACTAAAATTAGATTAGTCATAGATCTTTTTAAATATTATATTCTTTTTTTTTTATTTTTTGCGGTACGCGGGCCTCTCACTGTTGTGGCCTCTCCCGTTGCGGAGCACAGGCTCCAGACGCGCAGGCTCAGCAGCCATGGCTCACGGGCCTAGCCGCTCCGCGGCACGTGGGATCTTCTCGGACCAGGGCACGAACCTGTGTCCCCTGCATCGGCAGGCGGACTCTCAACCACTGCGCCACCAGGGAAGCCCTAAATATTATATTCTCCATAAAAATTCTTTCTCTATAGTTTTTCCTCTTTCCAACTTACTTATGCTCTGTTATTAAATTCTATTTTCCTTAGGGCTTTTTCTCATGATATATTTTTCTATAGTAAATAATCACATAATGCATTTAGTTTTTTTTTGTTTTCCAAAATCAAATATTTATTTCTTTAAAAATATATAATATACACCTATATTTATATATGTTTATATGCACATGTACAAAAATATGTTTGTACATATGTATATTTGTGTATATATATGTATATACACGTACATATCTATAGTCAAGGTTTATCATAAATAACTGGAGTTCTCTGGTCCTCTTTCCCTCCTCTTCCCATCTTCAACCCACTCTGAAACCAATCTCATCACTTTTAGATATTTCTTCATGTATTTAATTGATCAATTCTATAAATATGATTAGACTGTAATACTTTGATTTTATAATATTAGGCATAATGACATAATTTATTGATACTCTATTATGGAAAATTAGGAATGACTCATTTATGACACCACCCTCTCTCTTTCTACACACACATACACAAACCCTTCTTCCTCCAAATCTCAAAATAATGATATCTAAAATTTTGGTTCAATCAATATTTATCATAATAATATTAAACTATGTAAATATAATTCAGCATTAAATTATATAGTAAACTACAAATACATTTATTTCTTGCAAAACTTTACCTTCCTATAAGTTAAAAGTGATCTTTCTTTCTCCTGTGAAACTTTTCAATGGCTAGACCATAAAATATTCCTCAAGCTCTTTGACAGAAGAGACAAATTCTTTTCACTGGGGACAAACACATCAACAAACTAAAGGTTCCACATTCTTCTGTTAAGATATCACTTCCAGAGCTGTCCATATTTCTGCTCCAACTGGATTGATGGTTTGGTAGGCCTCTTCCTTTTAGGAATTTCCTTTGCCTTTTTTTTTTTTCTTCACTGTTTTTTGCCCTGTTTTTGTGGATCCCATTTTTTTCTCTTTCTATATTTACTCTTTCACTTTAGTGAGCACATGCCCACAGGATGGGTAAAAGGAAAGTTAAATTTTTGATTTTTTTTTTTTTGGCCACATCGCGTGGCTTGTGGGATCTTAGTTCCCCAACCAGGGATCGAACCCAGGCCCTCGGCAGTGAAAGTACAGAGTCCTGACCACTGGACCACCTGGGAATTCCCTTTGATTCTTTGCATGACTAAAAATATCTTTATTCTACCATGATTAAATGCTTGGTTATACACAGAATTCTATTCATCAGTCATCTCACCCAGTAACTTTGATATAGACCTTACAGTTATTTTATTTTGGAAATTTCACTATAAATGAGCATTGCTCAAAAATTAGGCATTCTACAAGTTTCTGGGTTTTTTTTTTTTGGTATGGTTCAGGCAGGCACCTTGGTTATGCCTATTTTAAAACTTCTCTAGACTAAAAGTGTTATAAATATGCATATGACATAAACACTTGGGGCATCAATTACACATGTAAAATAATCAAATGTGTTTACTTAACTAGGGACATAGACTGAAATTTTTATATATAGAATATATGGTTATATTTTCTTTATCTAGGTAACTAACTCTACTGGCAAATTATCATAGAAAGAATAACTGCTATTCTAAATCCAACACTACTTTGGGTGTATATTCAGGTTTACAGTCCCTGAGCATGTGGGATCTGTGTAGAACTGACAGGAAATAGGCCATAGGCTGGTATACAAGAGATTTCGGAAAGTTGTACTGAATTTGAGGGGAGTGGCTAGGAAGTTAGAGGCCTTGATGATCTGCTACAAGGATTCACAAAACCCAACGTATAGCTGTACTCATGGTTAAGTTTATTGCAATGAAAACAAAACCATCAAAGGGAAAATGTACATGGGGCAATTAGGCCTTTTTTATTGGCCTAATTCAAGTTACATTTCTGCCCCTACCGACAACAACGGCCCTGACCACTAGAAGGGTCTACTATACCTAAAGAGCATTCCTGGAGAGAAGAAAATTAACCTTGGAATTCAGGCTCTCTAAGTGAAATAATAAGGAAGGTCATGCTAGGAATACATATTCATGAAGAGAACAGAGATAAATCAAGACTATAGGATTAGGCCTACTCTGTCTAAAATATCTCAGGACAAATTTTCTTTTGTTTGGAATTCTGGATCAGGGACTTCATTGCAGGCCTGACTGAACTTGTCCTCCCAGTATTGAGGAGAGGGTCAGGTCTCAGGCCAGCTGTTACCCCAAGGTGGGTAAGAAGTCCAGGCTTTCCTATGAGAAGTCTATATTCTTGATAGAAGCTTCTGAGCACGTGCCTTAAAAATCATAAGAATGCTTCTCAAACAAGATGAATGTCTACTATACTTTTGTTACCTTTATGACCTTTTAAGGTATTTATCTCTATAATAAATCTGAAATATGTTTTGTTGCCTGATGTAGGAATCTAACTACTAAGAGGCAAGAAATTTCCACAAACATACAGAAAAAAAGTATTCTGAATACTTTTAGAAGTATTTTTAAATACGATTTCATATAGTCTCTCCAGATGATCTGAAAGAGAATTCTGTACAACTCTTCTGTAAGTAATAGGAAGAAATTACCCCATTTTGTTTTCGTATCACACAGCAAGCAAGTGTGTCTACCTCTTGGAAACATATTGAGGATGATTATTTCCAAATAATACTTGTTTGTGCCAAAGTGAGTAGATATATTTTGCTCTATTTTCTAACAAAAAGAGCTGATAAATGCAAATTGTGTTTAGGTAGACATCAATATTTTGCTGGGATAAATGCTGGCAGATTTAATTTCTCTTGGAAAATGGCAATCATATGACATTTCTAACTGATTAAATAGAAATTTGATTATTTGGAAGGAATAGCAAAAGTCCATCTTTAATTTAATGCATTTTAGTGAGGAGTCATGCAGTTGCCATGCCAGGTTAATGGGAGTTTTCTTACCTGAATGACAAATCTAAGAATGCACCTCATAATATAACCATAATCGTCGAGATAGCTTTCCATTCACAAACTCAGATATTTAGGTGGTTGAGCTGAACTCTCAAACTGCTTTCAGCAAGTAAATGTTACCATAACTAGTCATTAATTTCGCTTTTACTTTTATTTTGTTATATGTCACTTTGTTATTCCCCAATTTCCTAACCCAAATAACCCTCCTTGCAATGAGATTATGTGCTTTAAGAGTTTATTTCCAAACCCCTTTGACCTCTGTGTCATCCTGGATGCCACTCTGTGGTTGTATCTTTTCCTAAGTAACTTGGAGAACTGCCCTCTTTCTCACTGATGTTCAGGAAAGCAGTTTCTCCTCTAATGTGCTACTGCAAAGTAGCTGGAGCTGGTTGCTGTGGGATGTTCGTGTGTTTGCGTGGTGCACCTTTTTCCCCTGACGACTGCTGTCACATCGACTCACTTTGATAGTCAAAATAAGTCTTTTAAAATGTTTCTCTATACTCTCCAGACTCATCCAGACCTAAAACAATCAAGCTGGCTTCGTTTGCATCTTGTAGCACCAGCAACATCAAGAGAGCAGACAACACTTCCAGCTTCAGGAATGATTACCGTTGTTGGAGATGTGAGAGCCTGATAGAAGGAAGCTTCACTTTTGTAAGAGAAATTGTCTCTGGAGGGCTTAGAGTAGCTCGGAAAGAGCTTGCCTGGGGATTCAGGAAGACACTATCAATGGGATAGACTCGAGGTGCCATTTTACAAAGAGCTTCTTTTTTTCTTTTTTTTTTCCCCCACTCTCTCCACCCCCGCCGATGTTGGCAGAAATTCTTGCAAAGTTGTAGAATGAAGGTGAATAGGACAAAATTAGTAGATTTCTGTGAGTCATGACAGTTTCAACACAACCCGGAGCTGTTTTTCACGTTAAATTATAGTGTGGGGTATTTTAGCACGTATGGGGATGATTAACCACGAGGCAGGCTCACCTCCAAAGGTGGTACTTTATGTCATTGTGCAACGTAAATTGAAAGAAATAGAGATGGGGGAGGGAGCCAAATGATTTGAATTTATACCATTTTCATATTTTTATCTTAATGGTACAGACAGCAGACTTACTAACTTCAAACTTTCCTATTAACAAAAGAGATCCGTAAGGAGACCTGGGCTTCACAATGCCAGTGCTCAAATGACCCAAGAGACTTTTCTTAAAGACCTGATATTAACTATGGGGGTCCTGACATGACATTTAAAACAAAACAAAAAGAAGTATCTTTCCAGAATGAAGCATCAAAATGATCTCCTATAATCAATGAAGTTTAAGAAGAAAGGATAATACCTTTACTACTTGAGATAGAGCTGCATTCAGACAGGAAGGAAGAATTTTTGTTTTCGTTGTATTAAGGTAGTGGAATAACTGCAGTAGCAGTAGCTAACAATTATTGAGCTCTTACTGCATGCCAGATATTATCCTAATTGTTTGTACCAATACACGATAGACTCACATCCACTCTATGAGTTAAGCATGTACTTAGTATGTCCATTTTATAGACAGAGGAACTGAGGCTTAGAGAGCTCAATTGCTTTGCCTAAGGCCACATTGTTAGTCAGTGGTGAGCCTTTGCAGGTTTTCCCCTCTCTTAGTGGGGAAAAACAAAAGTGAGAGCTGCCTGACTTTGGAAATGTAAGATCATTGACATAATTGGGAGGCAAAACTCCATGGTTCATCTTGCTGCATTTAGTGTGCTAACTAAAATGGGGCCCTGGGTTTCTGAGGCAAGCTCACCAGTATCAAGCACGTTTTTTGTTTGACTGCAGATGAGAAATATGAATGTATTTGTTTCTGTTTGCACACTTTTCCAGCTGAAAACCTCTCTTTTTAGCTGTCAACAATGTCACTTCCACATTTTCATGTGATGGGTTTCTACTGCTGCTTATTTTGAAACAGAGGTGATAATTAATCTTCCCACATTCAAGCACTGCAAACATATTTCAATTTCAAATGAGATAAGACCCAAGCTGAAACGCCTACACTTGTGTTTTAGATAGCTTTGTACCATGCATTGTAACTGGCCTGGATTTTCTCTGTGGCAGTCACATCATCGATGATGAGTGTAGAAGTCTTATTTCTAACGGACAGCATCTGCAGAATAGGGAGCAGACACATTAGCAAAAGTTGGAAGGAAGAAAGGAAATGGGACTCAGGTTAATGTTAGTCGTTTTGCTGACCCTATACATTTCTCTGATTCATCTACTTGTCTTTAAGTAGAAGCCTAATTTTGAAACGTACCTGTAGCATCCGGTGAATACATCTCTTCCTGTATTCAATGTCACTGATTTTGAAGTTGAGTCTGGTCAGTATAGAATCAGAACTGTAAGAGACTTGTCAGTCATATAGTTTATATTTACCTGTATGTGTTTGGATACTGATTTCTTGACTAGGATTTTAGTAAACTTTGGTTACAGGGGACTTCATACCACTAGTTATTATACATTCATCTCAAGCCGTAAGAGTAGAGAATAAAATTTTTAAGGGGTTATATTCTAATAACTTCTGTTTATGTATGTTATACATGGTTCAGTTTTTTCATGCAGTTTCTCTTGAAGAAATCACAAATCCCATCTAGAACCCTATATAACATGACTGTAATTATAGGTACCTATTCCTAAAGAGGCCAGTGCAGGGTCTTACACACATCACACAGTTCTTACACACACACACAGTTCTTACACACACACACAGTTCTTAGCAGGCACACATTCTGGGTTCTCATATTTCACAGGCAACCATGAAAAATATATCCCTCTTTTTCTCACTTCCTTTTGTTTCCTCTGATCTTTTATGTGCTTCCTGGCTGGAAGTGGCTTCTAGGATATCTGCGGCCACTCATGAGTCATGCAGGCTGCTTTGATGATGGTTGGGGTCCCAGCAACTTCATAGCACCTGTACCAGGAAGTGTACCATTTTCTCACTCTGAAAGTTATTATTACCAGAAATTCTTGAGATTTCCTGGTAAATACATTTTTCTTCATTTTATAGATATGTACACATATGTATGTAGACTTATAAATATTGATTTACAAAAACGAAGATGTTCATTCACCTTAGCAACCATAACTGAGTGAAACAAAACAGAAATATTAAGCAAAGGAAAAGGGAAAAGAAAAGGCGAAATAAAAGTTGTGTACTGCCTTTCCTTACTTGACCTATAACCCAATATTTCATTTGTCACATCCTGCTTCTAGATCGAGTTTTAAGATATTCATTTTAGTATAAAACATTATTAATAATTATCTATTTAGGTATTAGGTTTTAAATTTTATTTAAAAATAAATGAGGCAATTCTGAAGAAAAAACCCCCCATTTAGGATTGTTTTTCTTAGCATATTCTGACTTACACTTCTTTTCTCTGTATGTAGAGAACAGTATAAGAAGAGGAACGATATGATGGTCCAGGAAACAAGAAAGGAGTAATTTGGAGAAGAATAAATAGTGAAGTTTGGTAATTTGAGGTACTGGTTTTGATCTAGGAAGACATTCTCAACATAAATTGGGAAATACGAAGATAAATCTTAGAACAGAATTGAGAACTTGAAATGTTAATTTAAAAATCTGTAATCTACAAGAGGTGACATTTAAGGACTAATAATAATGGCTAACACACATTGAGCACATTTTGTATGCCAGGGATTGTCCTAAATGCTTCGCATAAATTAACTCATTTAATCCACACAACAACCCTGGAAGGTAGATATTATTATTGTGCTTATTTAACAGACAAGGGAAGGGAGGAACAAAAGGTTAAGTAAATTCCACAAAATCACTTAGCTGGGAAGTGTCAGAGTCAGGGTTTCAAACCCATGCAATCTAGTCACAAAGCTTGAATTTCAGCCAGTACAGAGGATGGTAGAGAAAGAAGAGAGGTGGGTCACAGAATATTATGAGATAATTTGCACTGATGGGCCAAATGAAGTCAGGGAAATGGTGAAGAAGAGAGCAAAAGAGAGCATGCCCTGGAGTCATTAGGAAAATCTGAATTGTGTAGTTTCTCAATATCCAAGATAGAAAAGCATTTCATAAAAGGTGAGATCTACGGTGATGGGGATATCAAGGAGAATGAAGACCTAGTGAGGTTCGTTAGTTCAGGTGATTAGGAGTACGGTCTCTGCAGGAGAGCTACTTCTGGAGCACCTTGGACTGAAGAAAGGTGGTCTCCTCTATGGTCACACTGTCAATGATACAAAGTCTGCATTAGTTCCATAGAATTGAAGATTCTAATGGTTGTAAGCAATCAAAAAATAGCCTGGTTTGCTGGGAAAGTGTTGAAAAAGAAATGAGAAGATAATTACACGGCCCACTTCTTCACTTCTTTCAGTTTTCACTTAAATGTTACTGAGGCCGTCCCTGAAGACACTGAAGAAAATAACTTTCCCCTACCTCCTTATCTCCCTCTTCCCTATCTGCCACTTTATTTTTCTTCATTGCACTAATCACTTTCATATATACTATATATTTACTTGTGTATTTGTTTGTCACTTTTCCCCACTCAAAGCAAGTCCAGTCAGAGAAAGATGTTGTTTTGTTTACTACTTTATCTCCAGAACCTAGAATAATGCCTGGCGTAAAGCAGACACGTAATACATATTCACTAAATGAATGGACCATATAATGATTAGTCCCTGACTTACTGGTGTGGCTCATTGATTTGGGTTCTGTTTTTTTCACAATCTATAAGATAAGGGGGATGCCTGAGATCATTTTTAAGTCTCTTCACTCAATATATTCACAATTCTAAAATTTCCACCCCCTTCTCTCCACCCCATTTTATTTCAGAAATGAGAGGTTGTATCCTGTTTCAGAAAAATTCAAGAGCCCGAAGGCTAAATTTGGATCTCCTCAAGATGTCAAGATGCCTGGATGTGATCTCATGCACCTGTTGGTCCTGAGTCAGCTATGAATAGTTCTGCACAATAGGAAGAGCCATCTTCTGCCGCTGTGTCTCAGGCATATTGTTTCAGCACGGTTTAGTCAAGCTCAATTTTTTGAAGCTGGAGTTGTGATTCCTCTTCAAAAACTATTCATCACTATTGTTCAAAGTCATTTGTAGAGTATAATTTTATTTTTGAAGCAGAATTTTCATTATCGGGTGACAAATCCACTAACTCAAAGTAGCTGGGTACTTCTAAGCTCCCAAGTTCGACAACCTCAGTCGGCAAACTTCATAAAGTGCAGAAGATTAAGGTGCTTTATTTTCTGGGACGTGTGCACTGGGTGCCAAAGCAGTCACTTTTTGTTCTTACGGTATTACAGGTAATTATATCATGAATGCTTTCCATCTTTCTGAAACAAATATGCCCTCTGGGGGACTTCCCTGGTGGTGCAGTGGTTAAGAATACGCCTGCTGATGCAGGGGACACGGGTTCGAGCCCTGGTCTGGGAAGATCCGACACGCCGTGGAGCAACTAAGCCCATGCGCCACAACTACTGAGCCTGCGATCTAGAGCCCGCGAGCCACAACTACTAAAGCCCACGTGCCTAGAGACAGTGCTCCGCAACAAGAGAAGCCACTGTAATGAGAAGCTGGCGCACTTCAATGGAGAGCAGGCCCTGCTCGCCGCAACTAGAAGCAAGCCTGCACGCAGCTACGAAGACTCAACACAGCCAAAAATAAATTAGTTAATGAAATAAATTTAATATATATATATACCCTCTGAAGAAACCAAGTTTCTATTTCCAGGACTTTCTGGATACTGTCTGGATATCCCTTCTCTCTATTTATGTGAGTGAACTTCAAGCAGTTGATTTTGCTTTTCAGGAAAGGAGTAAAAAAAAAAAGAGGGAGGTACCAGGGAACTGTTTTCTGGAAAACGTATGTAATGCACCTATAATTATTTTTCTGCATAGGAGAGGCAAAGAGGGACGATGAGTGTGGTATCGCCAGGTGCTTTTATGTTCCTGTGAAGAACAGAGGAAAGTGGGTTATAGTCTAGGTCTTCTGAGTCTGGAATAAGTGTATTCATCTTCCTCAATCCATTGGCATGATGTATCATGGTTTCTACAGGGTATTTTTAAAACATTTTATTGGTTACTTAAGGACAAAGTAGAAAAGTGTGGACTGGGAGTTGAGGCAATTAGGAGGCTCTGCTGCAAGCTAAAAAATTTCACCTCAGGAATGTTTTTTAATAAATTAAGTCACTCACATTCAAAAGCAGGGTATAAACAAATGAAGAAAGGATTCATGTCATCCTGGAAGAGGCTTTCAGTACTGCATTCTTTAAACCATTTTTTAAAACTTTATTTTTGTACTTAATAAAGACTTAGAGAACTATATTGTAATTAACTCCCCCTCTAGACGGACAGTTATTCAATAGATGAGACTGTTCCTTCTTCATACTGAAATGTCTGGTACTTAATACAAATGATTTTCACTGGACTACCCATATGGACAGTCTGTAAAGAATGTGGAGCTCATCCTTCAACAGCAACCAGTTTTAAGAGGGACACCTGGCTATTGTCCATGACATTAGGAGCATCTTCACAGTCAATATACCTCTTCATAAACTCCCAGCAATTTCTGACACGTATATCTGTGTCAATATGAGAATATGAGGGAAATACAGCAAAGGAGAGAGATAAAGAAAAAGAATGGGCAATTCAATTTATGACTTCAATTCTTATGAGAATACTGGGGAAAATGACTATGCCTATTCGTAAAAGTCAGAAAAACAATATGATTCACTACCTTAACCTTTTTCACTAAAATAGAATGTTTTCTCCCTGTATTTGTGTTCAACTTCAACCAGAGAAAATTAATTTGAATGTCAGATTGGGAGAACACTCTTTGACATAAATCACAGCAAGATCTTTTTTGATCCACCTCCTAGAGTAATGGAAATAAAAACAAAAATAAACAAATGGGAACTAATTAAACTTCAAAGCTTTTGCACGGCAAAGGGAACCATAAATAAGACGAAAAGACAACCCTCAGAATGGGAGAAAATATTTGCAAAACAATCAACGGACAGGGCTTCCCTGGTGGCGCAGTGGTTGAGAGTCTGCCCGCCAATGCAGGGGACACGGGTTCATGCCCCAGTCCGGGAAGATCCCACATGCCACAGAGCGGCTGGGCCCGTGAGCCATGGCCACTAAACCTGTGCGTCCGGAGCCTGTGCTCCGCAACGGGAGAGGCCACAACAGTGAGAGGCCTGTGTACTGCAAAAAAAAAAAAAAAATAATAATAATCAATGGACAAAGGATTAATCTCAAAAATATATAAACAGCTCATGCAGCTCAATATTAAAGAAACAACCCAATCCAAAAATGGGCAGAAGACCTAAATAGACATTTCTCCAAAGAAGACATACAGATAGCCAAGAAGCACATGAAAAGCTGCTCAACATCACTAATTATTAGAGAAATGCAAATCAAAACTACAGTGAAGTATCACCTCACACCACTTAGAATGGGCATCATCAGAAAATCTACAAACAACAAATGCTGGAGAGGGTGCGGAGAAAAGGGAACCCTCTTGCACTGTTGGTGGAAAGGTAAATTGATACAGCCACTATGGAGAACAGTAAGGAGATTCCTTAAAAAACTAAAAATAGATTTACCATATGATCCAGCAATCCCACTACTGGGCATATACCCAGAGAAAACCATAATTCAAAAAGACACATGCACCCCAATGTTCATTGCAGCACTATTTACAATAGCCAGGTCATGGAAGCAACCTAAATGCCCATCAACAGACGAATGGATAAAGAAGTTGTGGTACATATATACACAATGGAATATTACTCAGCCATAAAAAGGAATGAAATTGAGTCATTTGTTGAGACGTGGATGGATCTAGAGACTGTCATACAGAGTGAAGTAAGTCAGAAAGAGAAAAACAAATATTGTATATTAATGCATGTATGTGGAACCTAGAAAAATGGTACAGATGAGCCGGTTTGCAGGGCAGAAGTTGAGACACAGATGTAGAGAACAGACGTATGGACACCAAGGGGGGAAAACTGCAGTGGGGTGGGGATGGTGGTGTGCTGAATTGGGCCATTGGGATTGACATGTATACACTGATGTGTATAAAATTGATGACTAATAAGAACCTGCAGTATAAACAAACAAACAAACAAAGAAACAAAACAACTAATACTAAACTTTCTTTGGGTTATTTGTATGGAAATATGTTAATATAAATGTTTCAGACATTACATGAAATTTCTAAAAATCTTGTATGTTCTGGTATAATGTTATAAGTCATAATTCTAGTTATTACTTTAAAATGTATATCTCAGAAATAACTAAATTTCCTTGTCAATTGCATTATTATGAACTTTCATCAAATCTTTAACTGTGGTCATTTTTAAGTCTTTTGTCATTTACAGACAGTTCTGGGTGTACTCTGATGCTTTTGCAAATGTGTTCCTATAAAAGGGTTTCACCTTCAAGGAATTCATGGAAAAGACTCTGACAAGTACAGGTTTCTGGTAACTGACTATACTGCTGAACTGAATGAATAAGCATTTTCAGAACTCTAATGGAAAACTGATGAACTCATAAAAGTGCTAACAAAAGATCAAGATGAAAAAAAATTAATTACATGGGACTGAGTGAACTGATAAGGATGATTATAATTTTTGTGACTTTCTGTTTAAATAAAAAAAAAATCCCCCCCTAAAAGAAAATAACTGCAAAAAACAAAATAGTCAAACAACAATGGGAAGTGAGTGGGTGGAAGCAAAGATGAAATAGGATTGGTAGAATGTTAATAATAGTTGAAGCTGGTGATAGTCATATTGAGCTCATTATACAGTTCTGTTAACTTTGTACATACTTAAAATTTTTCATAATAAAAAGTTTTAAAAATTAAAAAAAATAAAATTAAATGTCTTGTACTAAAATAAAATTGCTTATCAATAACATATCTTCAAAGGTGTGCTCTAAAAGGTGTTTTATTTCCACTTCATACCCCTTAGAAACATTTTCTGGTGATCAGACAACTAACACATTTGGACCTTTTCTCTGCCTTTCTATAAACAAAATTGACAAATGAGAGAACAGAATGAGAAGACAGACTGCTATGAGAATAAGGGGAAATAGCATTAGGCAAAGTAGAAGGGAACAGTGTAAATCAATTAGTGGAGGGATATAGATGGTTTATACTTTCAGAATATACCTCCTTGATTTGCATGAGAATCCCGTTTGAACTCTATTACAACCAGTAAATAATTTCTTGCCTTAGATGCTTGTAATATATGGCCAAAGCAGCTAGAAACTATGAATACATAGTTGCTCATGTGCTATCACTTTCTCCAATAAAGTCCTCAAGGTAGCAACTGTAAGCTTCCAAAAATCACAGCCTTTCCTCAGAAAGAACCCACGAGGAATATAAATTACATTTTTAGACTTTTAAATGGAAATAAGTGAATAATTCAATTCACTTCTAGATGACTGTGGATTTGAGCTACCTAAGATTTTCTGGGTAGATACAAGCAATATTGCTATATATCATGAGAAATAATAATATTTTTGGTAGTGTTAATTATAGAGCACACAGGACTTACAAAAATTATACCTGGAAAAAAAAGAGGCTGCTGCTTTTGCTTTTCTGGAGCTTTTCAACAATCAATTTTGGATCAATTCTGAAACCTTTTCAAAACATTAAATACAGGAAAGAAAAAGACTGGTAAGATGGAAATGGATATCACAGTTTCTTTAATTTGAGGGTTCATATATTAATTTGCTACTAGATTTCCTAAAGAACATTCTGAAACTCTTAATTTATAGTATTTGTTTACAAATACATAGGAAAACAATAAATGTCTCAAATACTATCTGCCTGTATCTTCCCTGAAGGGCTTTGCATATTTTCAGCAAGAAACAAGTCTAAGTATCTTATAATTTTCACCAAAATGTTTCATAATTTCACAGCAGCCCTGCTAATGAAGTACAGTATGAGCCCTTATAATAAGCCAAAATGATTCCAAATTGCAGACAGTGCTTCCTAATATTGTGAAAATAGTGAGAACTGCTGGGGAGTAGGAGAGTTGTTTCCTGCTTTGGGCAGAGAAGAAGGCTGAAAGGAAATTTCATTTTGAAAGGGGAATGAGAAAGACTGATATGTGTATCCACCTTAGATGAAGTTCAAGGAATTCAGAAACTTGGAGAAATGAGTCTGAGAGGACTCAATATTAGCTGTGAGCACTGAGATCTAGCAACAATTTTGGGGATAGATACCAGATCATTTCCTCATATGTGGTATATGAACATTGATGTAGAAAATCAACATTTAGATACCTGAAGAAAGGAATATTGGAGATTGCAAAATTGAATCTGAAATTAATTTCCTGGTTTGCCACAGTCATAAATCCAGGCTTTCAACACAGAGGGGAGATAGGACAGCACATGGAAGCTTATTAAGTAAGGTTGGATTCATGGCATCAATATTAAAAAGTTACTCTGACCAAGTGGAAATGCAAACACAAGGACACTAATAGTTATAGCAGCTAGTGGCTCTAATTTATTGAGTACCTACTATGTGTCTAACACTGAGGTAGTCCCCTATATGGTGTCAAATTCTCATTACTCTCCTTCAGGGTAAGCACTACCATCTTCACTTTGCAGTGAAATCTGAAGTTCAGAGAATGTGAGTCATTTGCTCAATGACTTAAAGCTAGTAGACAGAAGTAAGAGAAAGATCTCTGCCACATCTCATGTTCATTGTACACACCTGCCTCTGGGATCATCAAGCCACATGGGCATTTAGTGTTAATTACTCTGAGTGTGGAATGGAATATGTGTACTGAGAGTGAATGATGAGGATATTTTTAGATGGCATTGGCTTCAAATTATATTATTTTTATAGTTAAGTATTTATTTTAATATGTATTATACAAATGTCAATAGCTTACTATAATTCATATCCAGCTACATCATTTTTTAGGACAAAGTAGAAAATAAGGTAGGGGCATTCTAATCCAGTTTACATAGAACACACGAATTACTGGTGTGGTACTGAGGGTGACCATAAATGTTCCAAGTGTTAATTAAATAAAGTTTAGCTGAAAGCTTCTGAGAAAGGTAATTTAGATCTATCTATCTCTCTATCTACCCATTCATCCACCCACCAATTATCATTTATATGTCTATCTATTGTCTATCTAATATGGGTTTTCACTTTCTGAATTTCCAAGCCCTTCACTGTGTCCTTTTCAGCAGTGCATTAAAATTATCTTTAGTGCTAGTCAAATATAGCAAAATTCATGAAAGAGTGAGGGACTGATGTTTGAGCAAAACTAATCTAATCCAGTGTTATTCCAAACTCTGTTGATGTACCAATCAAGAAAATTAAATTATTATAAATCTATATAAATATATGTAATTTAAGACATACAAAAATAGACAACATAATAGAATGTAATAATAAAAAATAAATGTGACCAATGGAACCTCTTTTCACCCTCCTTCCACCAAAGGTATGCATATACTACTTTCAATGCCACTGACTCTTATCTCTTCTATAATTGAGGATAGAAGATACTAATGTGTTAGTAATTTGTATGTGTCAAGTAACATCACATACTTTATCTTTTAAAAATACAAAAATTTATGATCCAGTCTTTTTCTCTGTCACAAATAAAATCACAATTAAAGAAAAGTTTTCTAAGCACCTCATTAGTGTTGAATATTCTAGGTTCTCATAGGTGGTGGGTTACAGGTGATAATTATTCTCTAAACTGAACAAAGGAAGACATTACAGCTGAAGTTGGAAATAAACATACTGAGCATGAGATGCTATAGTTTGGATTACTAAAGAAGGAAGCATAAAGTAATAAGGGTAAGATATTTGGAATGTGTGAGAACTATATACGTCCCTATAATGAAATCATGAAAACAGAACAGCTTGAAATCGCAAGTAGAGCATTTAAATTGAACTTCCAAAAGGTGAAACATCTATCCAAATTGTGCCAAAACCTGCCAATTCCATATTGGTTGGATTAGTAATTTAATAACAAATAAAACAATCTTAGAAAAATATTACCATCATCTTCAAATAACTATTGATCATCATCTCTATATAAGGATGTATATGTGCTTCCAAAACTAGGAGAACTCAATTAGCAGTTTCAAACATGTGAACTAACTGATATTCCATATATATTGTTATCAAATCAGAATAACTTTAAAATTCAAAGTGATTTTGTAATGTGAAAAATTTTTCTTAGACTTTTAAATGCAAAATTCCCAGGGCTAAATGATTTACTCTTTCATGGGAAAAGTTAGGCAGAAATATTCTGCCTGAATCTGTGGTAGAAATTTTGCCCATGCCATTCTCCAAAATCACTGCAAATTTTAATAAAAGATTAAGTACATGCCAGCTGCAGACTGAAGTGGTGAAAGAATCAAAAGCCCAAACAAAGGGAAAAGTTTTGGTTTGAAATGTATATACAAAACAATCACTACCATAAATAAAAAAGACAGTAGGCAGCATGAGGCAGAGTTCAATTGTAATTATGTTAAGGGAAATTAAATCTCTTCCATCTTTTACCAATGCAAACTTCACTTCCCACATTCTTGAACCTAGTTCACTATTAAATGATGGTGATGAAAAGAAGGTATTGTATGTTGGAAATGAAATTAAATGAATAATGGTGTCTAAAAGAATAAATCTTGTCCTACTGTTGATGAAAATAAACATAAAATACGGTCTAAGGAAGGATTTTTTAATCGTTCTGAAATAACACATGAACTTCTGGGTTCCGATTTGATTTGTACCTCCCTTTTCTCATACACCCTGTGCATATATCCCTTTATGTTCACAGTACTTAAGGAATCAGTAGTATAAGTGTATGTGTCCGTATCCTGCATCAGAACATGACTCCTTGAAGCTAGAGCTATCTTGCCATCTTTGTATCTGTAATACACAGCATAGAGACAAATATACAGGAGAGTGATAAATACTGCATTAGTATTGGGGGAAAAAGTCAACAATCTTTTGCTGCCAAAGCTTCAACATATAATATATGTTCAATGCATTAGATGGATTTCCCCAAATATATTTTGAAGAACTGAGAACTTAAAGGAAGGGGCTGGTATCAAACTGTCTGGAAACAACTTTTGTACCAAATCACTTAAAGCCTATAAATACATTTTTTTAAATTTCACTCTAGAGGAAAAGAGACTGATTTGAATATCTGTAATCAAACAAGGTGTCCTTGAACTAGACTAGTGTTTTTGGTGGTTTAATGCAGTTAGGTTGTTTCTATTCTCCAAAGGCACTCACAGACAACTGAGAAGAGATAGACCAAATGAAGGTTTACAAAAGTCACTCAAAGTTCATGTCAAATAAGTCTGGTCCATCAAAGCAAGGGTTTGAAAAAAATAAACAAGAAACAGAATTTCTTGTCTTAAATATGATCAAAACTCACAGTTTAGATGACAAGAAGCAGGTTGAAGTGTTTAAGTGGACTTGAGCTGCAGTGTCTCAGACTGAGAAACTAGCCAAAGATCACAACTTCCTTCTGAATCAAGTAAGAGAGAGCTAAAGCCAGTTACAAAGAGTAAAAGTACTACCTATGAATTAGGTCTATTGTGGTAATACCAAAAAAAAAAAAAAAACCCTAACTCTACTGAAACAAAACATAAGCTATCATGAAAATGAAATCTAATTGTCAGACTCCAGTAAATATAGAATTGTGACATGCTAAGTGCTGTATGACAGTGGTCCCCAACTTTTTGGCACCAGGGACCAGTTTCGTGGAAGACAATTTTCCCATGAACCGGGACGGGGGATGGTTTCAGGATGATTCAAGCGTGTTACGTTTATTGTGCACTTTATTTCTATTATTATTACATTGTAATATATAATGAAATATTTATACAACTCACCATAATGCAGACTCAGTGTGAGCCCTGAGCTTGTTTTCCTGCAACTAGATGGTCCCATCTGGAGGTGATGTGAGACAGTGACCCCCCAAGTGTGTTGCTTATGTCCACTCTACTCCATAAGATGCAGCTTAATTGTCACTTGCCACTCACTGATAGGGTTTTGATATGAGTCTGCAAGCAGTTGGTTTATTATGGTGTCTGTGCAGTCAAACCTCTCTGCTGATAATAACCTGTATTTGCAGCCGCTCTCCAGCGCTAGCATCACCACCTCAGCTCCACCTCAGATCATCAGGCATTAGATTCTCATAAGGAGCGTGCAACCTAGACCCATTGCACGCGCAGTTCACAGTAGGGTTCGAGCTCCTATGAGAATATAATGTTGCCTCTGATCTGACAGGAGGAGGAGCTCAGGCAGTAATGTGAGTGATGGGGAGAGGCTGTAAATACAGATGAAGCTTCGCTAGCTCGCCCCTCACCCGTTGCTCACCTCCTGCTGTGCGTCCTGGTTCCTAACAGGCCACAGACCAGTACCGGTCCGTGGCCCAGGGATTGGGGACCCCTGCTATACCAAAAAAAAAAAAAAAAAAAAAGGTAAAGGGGCTTATTTAGATTTTAGATATTCACAATGCGCCTGGTTGCTATACCATAAATCTTCTCAAAGTATTTTCAATGTAAAGAATTAAAGTCTTTATATAACGTATTATAGAAAAATTTTAATATGGTAATTATATAAAAATGGTTAATGTTAATTACCAATATTTCTGATTACAAAAGTAATGCATACTCTTTTTAGAAAAAAATGTTGAAATGTATAAAGAATAATATATACCCACTATGATTCTATTAACCATGGAAAATTCCATTAACATTTTGTTCACATTTATATTATCTTTCAGAAATAAATAAAAAGTAAGTACACATATATAATATTATATAATTTAAAAATCCTGCTGCATATTTTATGTCTGGCATTTTTTATTCAATATAAAATGGTTAACAATTTCTCATATTATTAAAACGTTTAAAACATTATTTTTAATTACAGCAAAATATACTATCTGTATGATAATTTATCTATTCATTCTCTACTGGGGGAATTTACTTCTTTTTTCAAATTTTTGCAATAATAACAGCACTGAAATAAATTTCCTGATACAGTAAGTCCCCTACATATGAACAAGCTCCATTCTGAGAGCACCTTTGTATATCTAATTTGTTTGTAAGTCCAACAAACTAAGCCTAGGTACCCAACTAACACAATCAGCTATATAGTACTGTACTGTAACAGGTTTATAATACTTTTTACACAAATAATACATAAAAATCAAACACAATAAATAAAGAAAACATTTTTAATCCTACAGTACAGTACCTTGAAAAGCACAGTGTACAGTACAACAGCTGGCATACAGGAGCTGGCATCTAGTGAACAGGCAAGAAGAGTTACTGACTGGAGGAGGGAGAAGAGGTGGGAGATGGTAGAGCTGAAGGATCATCAGCAACAGGGGATGGAGGGCAGGCTGCAATTGCACTCACGCCTGACGTTGATGGCACAAGTTCTGGTTCCTTGCTGGATTCGGTTCTATCTATTCTCTTGAAAAAATGATCCAGTGATGTCTGGGTAGTAGCTCTTTCTTTTCTCATCATAGATGAGACGGTAGCACTGGATTGCATCCCAAATGGCTGCTGCAACCTTCGTGTACTGTTCTACATGTGGGTCCTGTACCTCAAAAACTAACAGTGCCTCCTCAAATGAAGAAAATCTCCATGCCATTTCCTGCGTCGTGAATCTCTTCGGTTCTTCAGCTACTTCTTCTTCTTCTTGTCTCTTTTCAGCCTTTCTCTGGGCCTCCAATTCCATCCTTTCGCCTCGCTCCACTCTCTCAATTACTTTCACTTTTCTTTCCAACATTATCGCTTGGCGCTTCTTAGCAGTACCAGCTATATCACCGCTGCTTTTATGCTTGCTTCCAGACATCCTGGGCTTGAAATAAAGATACTGTACTACTGAGAAGAGCATGCAGCAGGCTGACACCTGGGAGCCAGTTGGAAACATTCGCCTTTAGTCAACTAAAATGGAGAAATTAAATAATCCATAGGAGGGAGCTTCAAGATGGCGGAAGAGTAAGACATGGAGATCACCTTCCTCCCCACAAATACGTCAGAAATACATCTACATGTGGAACAACTCCTACAGAACACCTACTGAATGCCGGTAGAATACCTCAGACCTCCCAAAAGGCAAGAAACTCCCCACGTAACTGGGTAGGACAAAAGAAAAAAGAAAAAACAGAGACAAAAGAATAGGGATGGGACCTGCACCAGTGGGAGGGAGCTGTGAAGGGGGAAAGGTTTCCACACACTAGGAAGCTCCTTTGCGGGCAGAGACTGCGGGTGGTGAGGAGGAGGGGGAAGCTTCAGAGCCACAGAGGAGAGCGTAGCAACAGGGGTGCGGAGGGCAAAACAGAGAGATTCTTGCAGAGGATTGGTGCCGACCAGTACTCACCAGCCCGAGAGGCTTGTCTGCTCACCCGCCAGGACGGGCAGGGGCTGGGAGCTGAGGCCCGGGCTTTGGTCGGATCCCAGGGAGAGGACTGGGGTTGGCTGCATGAACACAGCCTGAAGGGGGTTAGTGCGCCACAGCTAGCCGGGAGGGAGTCCGGAAAAAGGTCTGGAACTGCCGAAGAGGCAAGAGACTTTTTCTTGCCTCTTTGTTTCCTGGTGCGCGAGGATAGGGGATTAAGAGCGCCACTTAAAGGAGTTCCAGAGACGGGCGCAAGCCATGGCTAACAGCGCGGACCCCAGGGACGGGCATGAGACGCTAAGTCTGCTGCTGCCGCCACCAAGAAGGCTGTGGGCAAGCACAGGTCACTATCCACACCTCCCCTCCCGGGAGCCCGTAGAGCCCGCCACTGCCAGGGTCCCGTGATCCAGGGACAACAACCCCGGGAGAACACACGGCGCGCCTCAGGATGGTGCAAGGTCATGTTGGTCTCTGCGGCCGCAGGCTTGCCCCGAACTCCGTACCCCTCCCCCTCCCCCCCCCCCCCCCCCCCACTGCCTGAGTGAGCCAGAGCCCACGAATCTACTGCTCCTTTAACCCCATCCTGTCTGAGCAAAGAACAGACGCCCTCAGGCGACCTACACGCAGAGGCAGGTCGAAATCCAAAGCTGAACCCCGGGAGCTGTGCGAACAAAGAAGAGAAAGGGAAATCTCTCCCAGCAGCCTCAGGAGCAGCGGATTAAAGCTCCACAATCAACTTGATGTACCCTGCATCTGTGGAATACCTGAACAGACAACGAATCATCCAAAATTGAGGAGTTGGATTTTGGCAGCAATGATATATACATTTCCCCCCCTTTTCTCTTTTTATAAGTGTGTATGTGTATGCTTCTGTGTGATTTTGTCTGTATAGCTTTGCTTTTACCATTTGTCCTAGGGTTCTGTCTGTCCATTTTTTTTTGTTTTTCCTGTTTTTGTTTTTTCTTTAAGTATAGTTTTTAGCATTTGTTATCATTGGTTGATTTCTTTTTTGGTTTGGTTGCTCTCTTCTTTCTTTTTTTTAATATTTTTATTACTTAAAAATTTTTTAAATAATTATTTTTCATTTTAATAAGTTTATTTTATTTTATCTTCTTTCCTTCTTTCTTTTTTCTTCTCTCTTTTATTCTGAGCAGTGGGGATGACAGGCTCTTGGTGATCCAGCCAGGCTTCAGGGCTGTGCCTCTGAGGTGGGAGAGCCAGGTTCGGGACACTGGTCCACAAGAGAACTCCCAGCTCCATGTAATATCAAAAGGTGAAAATCTCCCAGAGATCTCCATCTCAACGCCAAGCCCCAGCTCCACTCAGCTCAATACAGTACTGGACACCTTATTCCAAACAACTAGCAAGACAGGAAAACAACTCCATCCTTTAGCACAGAGGCTGCCTAAAATCATCATAAGGCCACAGACACCCCAAAACACACCACCAGACATGGACCTGACCACGAGAAAGACAAGATCCAGCCTCATCCACCAGAACACAGGCACTAGTCCCCCCCCACCCCGGGAACCCTACACAACCCACTGAACCAACCGTAGCCACTGGGGACAGACACCAAAAACAACGGGAACTATGAACCTGCAGCCTGCGAAAAGGAGACCCCAAGCACAGTAAGAAAAGCAATACGAGAAGACAGAGAAAAACACAGCGGATGAAGGAGCAAGGGAAAACCCCACCAGAACAAAAAAATGAAGAGAAAATAGGCAGCCTACCTAAAAAAGAATTCAGAATAAAGATAGTAAACATGATCCAAAATCTTGGATATAGAATGGAGAGAATACAAGAAATGTTTAACAAGGACCTAGAAGAACTAAAGAGCAAACAAACAGTGATGAACAACACAATAAATGAAATTAAAAATTCTCTAGAAGGGATCAATAGCAGAATAACTGAGGCAGAACAACGGATAAGTGACCGGGAAGATAAAGCAGTGGAAATAACTACTACAGACCAGAATAAAGAAAAAAGAATGAAAAGAATTGAGGACAGTCTCAGAGACCTCTGGGACAACATTAAATGCACCAACATTCAAATTATAGGGGTCCCAGAAGAAGAAGAGAAAAAGAAAGGGACTGAGAAAATATTTGAAGAGATTATAGTTGAAAACTTCCCTAATATGGGAAAGGAAATAGTTAATCAAATCCAGGAAGCACAGAGAGTCCCATAAGGATAAATGCAAGGAGAAACACGCCAAGACACATATTAATCAAACTGTCAAAAATTAAATACAAAGAAAAAATATTGAAAGCAGCAAAGGAAAAACAACAAATGACACACAAGGGAACCCCCATAAGGTTAACAGCTGATCTTTCAGCAGAAACTCTGCAAGCCAGAAGGGACTGGCAGGACATATTTAAAGTGATGAAGGAGAAAAACCTACAACCAAGATTACTCTACCCAGCAAGGATCTCATTCAGATTCAACGGAGAAATTAAAATCTTTACAGATAAGCAAAAGCTAAGAGAATTCAGCACCATCAAACCAGCTTTACAACAAATTCTAAAGGAACTTCTCCAGGCAAGAAACACAAGAGAAGGAAAAGACCTACAATAACAAACCCAAAACAATTAAGAAAATGATAAAAGGAACATACATATCAATAATAACCTTAAACGTAAATAGATTAAATGCTCCAACCAAAAGACACAGACTGGCTGAATGGATACAAAAACAAGAGCCATATATATGTTGTCTACAAGAGACCCACTTCAGACCTAGGGACACATACAGACTGAAAGTGAGGGGATGGAAAAAGATATTCCATGCAAATGGAAACCAAAAGAAAGCTGGAGTAGCAATTCTCATATCAGAAAAAATAGACTTTAAAACAAAGACTATTACAAGAGACAAAGAAGGACACTACATAATGATCAAGGGATCAATCCAAGAAGAAAATATAACAATTCTAAATATTTATGCACCCAACATAGGAGCACCTCAATACATAAGGCAAATACTCACAGCCATAAAAGGGGAAATCGACAGTAACACAATCATAGTAGGGGACTTTAACACCCCAATTTCACCAATGGACAGATCATCCAAAATGAAAATAAATAAGGAAACACAAGCTTTAAATGATACATTAAACAAGATGGACTTAACTGATATTTATAGGACATTCCATCCCAAAACAACAGAATACACATTTTTCTCAAGTGCTCATGGAACTTTCTCCATGATAGATCGTATCTTTGCTCACAAATCAAGCCTTGGGGGGCTTCCCCAGTGGCACAGTGGTTGAGAGTCTGCCTGCCGATGCAGGGGACCCGGGTTCGTGACCCGGTCTGGAAATATCCCACATGCCATGGAGCAGCTGGGCCCGTGAGCTATGGCCACTGAGCCTGTGCGTTCAGAGCCTGTGCTCCGCAATGGGAGAAGCCACAATAGTGAGAGGCCCACGTACCGAAAAGAAAAAAAAAAAAAAATCAAGCCTTGGTAAATTTAAGAAAATTGAAATCCTATCAACTATCTTTTCTGACCACAACACTATGAGACTAGATCTCAATTAGAGAAAAAAATCTGTAAAAAAACACAAACACATGGAGGCCAAACAATACACTATTTAATAACCAAGAAATCACTGAAGAAATCAAAGAGGAAATCAAAAGATACCAAGAAACAAATGACAATGAAAACACGACGACCCAAAACCTATGGGATGCCGCAAAAGCAGTTCTAAGAGGGAAGTTTATAGCAATACAATCCTACCTTAAGAAACAAGAAACATCTGAAATAAACAACCTAACCTTACACCTAAAGCAATTAGAGAAAGAAGAACAAAAAACCCCCAGAGTTAGCAGAAGGAAAGAAATCATAAAGATCAGATCAGAAATAAATGAAAAAGAAATTAAGGAAATGATAGCAAATATCAATAAAACTAAAAGCTGGTTCTCTGAGAAGATAAAAACCGTTGATAAACCATTAGCCACACTCATCAAGAAAAAAAGGGATATGACAAACCCACAGCCAACATCATCCTCAATGGTGAAAAACTGAGAGCATTTCTACTAAGATCAGGAAAAAGACAAGGTTGCCCACTCTCACCACTCTTATTCAACATAGTTTTGGAAGTTTTAGCCACTGCAATCAGAGAAGAAAAGGAAATAAAAGGAATCCAAATCGGAAAAGAAGAAGTAAAGCTGTCACTGTTTGCAGATGACATGATACTATACATAGAGAATCCTAAAGATGCTACAAGAAAACTACTAGAGCTAGTCAATGAATTTGGTAAAGTAGCAGGATACAAAATTAATGTACAGAAATCTCTTGCATTCCTATACAACTTTACAATTTGTATGGAAACACAAAAGACCCCGAAGAGCCAAAGCAAACTTGAGAATGAAAAACGGAGCTGGAGGAATCAGGCTCCCTGACTTCAGACTATACTACAAAGCTACAGTAATGAAGACAGTATGGTACTGGCACAAAAAAAGAAATATAGATCAAGGGAACAGGATAGAAAGCCCAGAGATAAACCCTCGCACATATGGTCCCCTTATCTTTGATAAAGGAGGCAAGAATATACAGTGGAGGAAAGACAGCCTCTTCAATAAGTGGTGTTGGGAAAACTGGACAGCTACCTGCAAAAGAATGAAACTAGAACACCATACAGAAAAATAAACTCAAAATGGATTAAAGACCTAAATGTAAGGCCAGACACTATCAAACTCAAATCCCAGCAAGATCCTTTTTGACCCACCTCCTAGAGAAATGGAAATAAAAACAAAAATAAACAAATGGGACCTAATGAAAGTTAAAAGATTTTTCATAGCAAAGGAAACCATAAACAAGACGAGAAGACAACCCTCAGAATGGGAGAAAATATTTTCAAATGAAGCAATTGACAAAGGATTAATCTCCAAAATTTACAAGCAGCTCATGCAGCTCAATATCAAAAAAAAAAACAAGCCAATCCAAAAATGGGCAGAAGACCTAAATAGACATTTCTCCAAAGAAGATATACAGATTGCCAACAAACACATGAAAGAATACTCAACATCATTAATCATTAGAGAAATGCAAATCAAAACTGCAATGAGATATCATCTCACACCAGTCAGAATGGCCATCATCAAAAAATCCACAAATAATAAATGCTGGAGAGGGAGTGGAGAAAAGGGTACCCTCTTGCACTGTTGGTGGGAATGTAAATTTATACAGCCACTATGGAGAACAGTATGGAGGTTCGTAAAAAACTAAAAATAGAACTACTGTAAGACCCAGCAATCTCACTATTGGGCATATACCCTGAAAAAACAATAATTGAAAAAGAGTCATGTACCACAATGATCATTGCAGCTCTATTTACAATAGCCAGGACATGGAAGCAACCTAAGTGTCCATCAACAGATGAATGGATAAAGAAGATGTGGCACATATATACAATGGAATATTACTCAGCCATAAAAAGAAACGAAATTGAGTTATTTGTAGTGAGGTTGATGGACCTAGAGTCTGTCATACAGAGTGAAGTAAGTCAGAAAGAGAAAAACAAATACCATATGCTAACGCATATATGGAATCTACAAAAAAAAAAAAAATTGGTCATGAAGAACCTAAGGGCAAGACAGGAATAGAGATGCAGACCTACTAGAGAATGGACCTGAGGATACGGGGAGGGGTAAGGGTAAGCAGGGACGAAGTGAGAGAGTGGCATGGACATATATACACTACCAAATGTAAAATAGATAGCTAGTGGGAAGCAGCCACATAGCACGGGGAGATCAGCTCGGTGCTGTACGACCACCCAGAGGGGTGGGATAGGGAGGGTGGGAGGGAGATACAAGGGGGAGGAGATATGGGGATATATGTATAAGTATAGCTGATTCACTTTGTTATAAAGCGGAAACTAACACACCATTGTAAAGCAATTATACTCCAATAAAGGTGTTAAAAATAAAAAGAACTATAGATGTAACATCAAAGCCACAGTGTAATAGAGATCTCCTAGCCTTCAACAACACCTAGAAGTAGGTGCTTAATGCATTTTTTCCACTATAATACTCGTAAAATCAGATATTATACCAGAGAGTAACACTAATATCCTCAATATTTTATGGTAAACATGGTAAATTATAAAATTCAGAATAATAATAAACAGATGCTATTCAATTTATATTTTTAAAACATCATATTCCTGGCTTAAATAAAAGAAATGAAGAAATATTCCAACATAAAATAATCTACAATTCAAATGACTAGTGATAATCATTAGATTTCTATAAAAACAAGGTAAATGAGTGATTCAAAACAAAATTATCCCTCTTTACAGTCCTTTTGTATTCTATTAAATAAGTATACTGTATTGAGTGTGTCATCTTTTAATATAAGTCAATAAGGACGCAGTAACAGCCTAAGCAGACTTGCTTCTTAGACCCACTCAGTGGAAAATTTACAGAAAATGAAGAAAATATACATCAAGAATATGTAAGCGAATAATATCCCCGTATGAGTATACTGGAGTAGCCAGAGTAGAGTATCATGGAAAAAATGCCAATAAAATTTTATTACATTTATGGAGGGTAATTTTAGGATTACCCAGGGTTTTAATTCCTATTGTCTAGTTCTAGGAAGATATTCTTCTTAGGATGCAATTTAAAAAGTATGGATTTTAAAGTCAAATAGACATGATTTCAAATTTGACTCTGCTCCATCTACTAGTTATTTTATTTGTAGAAATTTGTTCAGTTATCCTGAGCCACATTTTACCCATTGTATAAAATTTATTAATATGTTTTGATTATTAGATTCCTATTAGAATTAAAAGCACTAATGTGTGTAAAGAGCCTAGTAGAATAACTGATTCTTAGTAAATCTTTATTGTTAGCTCTCTTCTCTTTGTTACTGAAGGCAAGAATTCTAGCAGAAGAAAACATACCACTTTCTACTTATTCCACCTAATTTATTTCATCCATGGAAGTAAAATGATTTCATACTAAATATTACATGTTTTAAGAATTACCTTTCAAAACATCAGGGTAGCAGGATTTTATCAAGAAAGGTTGGATTTCCAATGATAGAGGTAACTGTAATACATCAAATTCAATAAGCCTCAATATTCTATGCAAATAATCATAATTCTCCAAACTCCATGTAAGTCACACTATGCCCTTTAAGTCATGAATTGCTAAAGATCAGGGCTCATATTATCTTTTGCTGTATCACTAAGTGGCACCTAGAATATATCCAAGATAATGAAGCACAATATTATCCTCTTTTCTCTCTCATTATATATATATATATATATATATACACACACATCTAGATTTACAAATCATTGATTACATGGAACTTTCCCCATATATTCCAGCAATGTTTCAATTCATTTTAATAATAACCTAAAAGAAAGAAAGAAAAACTACTTTACTTATAGTTTTATAGTAACTAATTAGCAAATCAGACACCTGAACTCAGACTCACTGTGTCTGTACTATAACATGCTGGTAGAGCCTAGCCGCAGGGCTGGAAACTTTGCCTAAAAGAAAGTGTAGACATTCCAGATTTGTTACTCCAGGCTTGGTGTCTTGCAAGGAAAACCTTTAAGCAGTTCAGATAGTTTAGGAAAAGGGCAGTCAGCTGAAACAATGCTGACAGAATAGGCCACTAAGTCCAAAATATTAAACACTGGGGTAAGGGTGAGTTAAAAGCCAGGCAAGTAGGTGAGGACAAATGTAGGCAAGAATCTGAATGGAGGACATTCATAGATACTAAACATCCAGTGGATGGCACGCGGAGTGCACGTTAAATAATGATTATGCAGATCCTGGTACAGAGGAAACATGTTATCTCAACCAGGAGGATTTCTGCTGGGACAGGAAAAAGTGTCTGGGCAAGCTGACAATTTCCTTCTATAGGAGGGGGCTTTGTGGTGTACACAGCTTGTTAGGGAAGCCAAATGTTCAGACACAACTGGGATGCTTTGAGCTGAGCATCTAGCATCAGGAACAAAGCAATTATGAAACCCACCTAAGTTCTCTTACCTCTATTTTTCTGAGCCAGAAGTGCTTGGGCTGAAAAGATTCTCTGCAAGATTAGTTCCATTTCTAGATCTTGAGGACTTACCTCTAGTTTCTTTATTTTCTTTGTTAAAGGTGGTTTACTTGACTAAAATCTCCTTGATGGCATAGATAAACTTCTCATTTTCACTTTTTACTGTGAGTGTCTTGTACGATGATGCCTAGTGTAGTCATTGCTGAAAACATATTATTAAATAGAATAATTATTTTTGACAAGGAAAATGTCCTCTTATCTCTTGTACTTTATGCATCTAAATAGAGGTCTTTGATTGGCTTGAGGGAGTTCAAAATAGCTTCTTTGAGTATGTTTAGGTTATTATAAACTAAAAAAATCCCTGCATTCATTTTTTATGTAGCATAAGTGCAAATGCTTTTTGGCATATGAAAACTAAACACTGGTACTCTGACACATAGGAAAAGCCAGGTCATTTATATCCTACTTAGTAACAATATAAATAATGAGATGCTAAATATTCACACACACAAAAGATAAAAACCTTAAAAGAGAAATTTGAAAAGAAGTCTTAAAGGATTTCTATTCTGCCTCTCTTAGAGAAAAGTGCTGTTTATTATGTTTGTGAATTGTTTTGGTGATGAAAATAGAGTTGGAAAAAAGATAGGGCAATGTACAACATAGTGTCATCTCTTTCTGTGATTTATTTTCTTATAGGGGCGGGGAGAAACAGGAAGGAAAATCATACAAATATTTTAGTAATAATAAAAATATGATTTATTTCAATCTCTTTTTAAAATGCCACTCTGCTTCAATCAGAGAGTGAGATGGTCATGCAAACAAATTTGGAACTAGATGATACAACTTTTCAAAAAGAAATGATTGCTACAGGCTAAATAAATGCACACATTCATAACACAAGTTGTCTTGTGTTTTCTCTAGCTATGAATATAGAAATTTATGGTGAAATATTATAATATAATATTTATAAGGCCAGACACTCAAACAGAATTGCTGAAATCACAGGACACTGCAACCTGCACTGCTGCCTTGCATTTAGGCCAACATTTTGGGGCTTAAGATGGTTAATTTTATATGTCAACTTGGCTAGGCCATGGTTCCCAGATATGTGGTCACACATGAGTCTAGATGTTTCTGTGAAGGTATTTTTTAGATAAGCTTAACATTTATTCAGCCAACTTTGAGTAAAGCAGATTACCTTCCATAATGCTGGTGGGCCTCATTCGATCTGTTAAAGACCTTAAGAGAAGAAGACTGAGGTTCCCAGAGGAAGGAAAAATTCTGCCTACAGACTGCCTTTGGACTCCAGCTACAACATGAATTCTTTCATTAGTCTCCAGTCTGCTGGACTGCTCTGCACCTTTGGGACTTGCCAACATGTTTCAGAATGGAATGACACATTTGAAAGTCACTTACACATTTTTCTGTTAACATTGGTTCTTGGATATGAATCCTCCCATTCGTTAAATTGACTCATTATCATTCAGAACTCCTTTCCTTTAGTGCTTTTGGAAATTTTGACTATGAGCTCATCTTCAGCAGGAGTTATTTTTGTGGTGGGGATTCCTTACACCTTGTAATTTCAAATTCAAAGTACCCTTACAAGGCATTTTCCAAGTTTTCCCTTCAGAACCTAAGTGTTTTTGCTGGTTCCAGACCAGTTTTTATATTAACCTTTATTCTGGGATAAATAGTATCAACTGAGACTTCAAACTGAGGCATAGCCTTGGCATTTTGATGTTTCTCAGTTGACCCTATTACCATCTCTGTATGTGTAGGATTTAGCCAATTTCTCTCACAAAACTTTCATTCAAAATGGTGCACAGATATTAAGGGGACACACAACTCTATATATTTCTTTTTGATAAGGGACATTTGAGAAGAATGGAGAAACCTACCACGCAGACACCTGGGTTAAGAGCTCTAAGGCAGAGGGCACTACAAGTGCTTGGAGTGTTGGAGGAACAGCAAGGAGACAAGTGTGGCTAGGACATAGTGAGAATGAGTGTGAGATGGGTGAGACAATGTCAGAAAGGCAGTAGGAGCCAGTTCATGTAAGGTGTTGTAGGCCTTCCTTGTATGCAAGGATGAGAGCAGAGACAGAAGATGGTGGCTTGGAGGAGGGTGGTAACAGTAGAAATGGTGAGAAGTTTTCAGATACTGGATATAGTTTAAAGTTATAATTTGCTGTTGGGATGATTATGAGTTTTTAAAGAAAAGAGAGGATTTAATTTTAGGAGTTTTATAGCTATGTGACCTTGGGTTACTAACTTTACCTTTTGTAGGTATATTTTCTCATATATAAAATCCATTTTACAGTAGCCATTAACTACATATAAATATGGCTATTTACATTAAAATTAAAACTAATTAAATAAAATTAAAATTCAGTTCATGAGTAGTATTAGGCGCATTTCAAGTGCTCAGTAGCCACATGCATAGAAGGTTTCCATCATTGCACCAAACTTTATTGGAATGCGCTGGACTATTTTTAAAGACCTTTCTACTCAAAATTTAATAATTAAATAATCTTAGTGGAAACATAGTGGACGTATATTGTTGCTATTTGTCAGTTAACTTATTTTGGCCAATAAGCAGTCTTGCTTAGGTCGTCAGTAAGTGCTTACTGAATTCAACTGAGCCGAGACCAGTACAGAAAACCATAAGTGACACCTCTGACCTGAACAGAAGGCTAGCAGCTGCAATAGAAAAAAAACCAAAAAAAACCCCAAAACGGGTGGGGGGATGTGAGACATCAAAAAGAAGAATGGTCAGCTCTTGAAAACTGATTAGTTAGGAAGTTGAGAAAGAAGTAGAGGACAACTGGACATTTAAAACAGCTGTGGAAAGGAGAAAACGGGTCAGAAGAAAGAGCAGTAGTGGGTCAGATGGGAAGTTGTAGCCCTTACAGTGCAAGCAGGTACTCTGGTGTGCATAATAAGATACTTGGAAAAAGAGATTAATCTGGAAACAATTTTTGGTGTTTATGTATTTTTCTTCTTTACATTCCTGTGTATTTAATAACTTCTCTACCCCTTAAAACACATAAGAAAATATATACATTGTATAAATAATTGCTGAACTAAATTGAAAATGGATTGATTGAATGCAACTATTTTTGCACTTTTTCCTCAAATGTACACAGAGTTACGTGTGGAAATATTTTAGTCTAACAAACAAGGAATAACCCTGGAATCTTTAAACTAGCTTATGCATATTAGCAATAAATTATGCATTTCCAGTTGGCATCTGTTTATTAAATAATTCACTTAGCTTAAATTTTGTCTAAATATCTTTCCCCAATAATTTACAAAATCTCCTGTCAATGAAATGAAATAGACCAAATTCATTTTTTCTCCCTCTTTCCCTCCCTCTCTTCCTACTTCTCTCTCCTTTACTTCTACTCACCTCTCTGCCCTCCAAGATGATAATAGGAAGGGTCTGAGATATACCAAAGATGTTATTAATTTATTCTGTTATATAGCAGTCAGAATTGATAGAACATTTTAGATGAGTGAAATACAAGATTTATATGTTTAAGAGCCCTGGGAAGTTTTTAACAGCACTCTAATTTAAAAAAAAAGACTATTAACCCGCGTTCCTTTCTTTTTCTGCCATCCGCTCCCCAGTTCCTTCTACTGATACTGCTGCAAAAACTGAGGAAAACACTTTCTCACTGAGATCAAGCAGGGCTCTCTTGTAGTCCACTTTTATTGTCTTGATAACACAATTCTAGAATATATCATGTGTTTTTGGTCTTCAGTTACTTTGAGGGGAGGCACACTTGGTGAATTCGCTGTCAAGTGGTTTTCAAAGGAGCCGCTGCTTGTGCCTGATAGAGACCAGAGTGCAGGACCCAAATGGTAAATATTTAACAACGGGGAATTATTCTTCACTTGCTTGTACTCTGGCACAGATTTGTAATACTAATAATCAGCTTTAATTAATAGGTGGCTGTGCCTGAAGCCACAAGTCTCCCAACAACAAATTACATACACATCTTATTAAAGCTTTTATTGTTGATGCCTCTTTTGCTGCAATAATGCACTCATCCTTCGATATGAACACCAAAAACATTGCCTGATCCATCATAGATGCTAAAAAAAATCGTTGATTGAACAAATGTATAAATAATGAAGGCTGAACCCTGCTGTATCTTTCTGAGTGATTGTATTCCATTGTTTATGTAATAATATTGCCAGGTTTGATGAGGATGATAATAACAAGAAAATCCCCTGCATTTTAGATTGTATTGCAATTTGCAAAATCTTTTCACATATATTGAGTCAACCAATTTTCACAGAGAAAGGAGAGTTGAATTCACTTATTTTTTACAGGTCATTAGTATTGGTAACTCCCATCCGGGTAAGTCCCTTTGTCATTGATTCTAGGACTTCTTTAATTATACTGAACTGTGACCATAATGATTTATCTTGAGCTGAAAGGTATTGAGGAGCAAGGAGGTTTCATGATGTTAAACATGTAAGGTTTTATCTAAAGGAGGCATTAGGAGAAAAGAGAATATTGTTATCAAAGTATTAACAGTCTACTTCTATGATGCTGTGTAAACACTATGCCAAAGAAATATATTCCTTAAACAACTTATATTCTACGACCAGGATCATACAACCAGGGGCAGACACAGAAGAATGAAAGAAAAGTTACTTGTGAAAGCAATAATTGTATCCTTCAGTGTTCTATCTCTGGCAGTTTAATTAATATTTGGCTTGAGAGATAACTTGTTTGCTCTCAGAAGTTTAAAGCATCATTTCCTAAAGTGTATTATGCAGGATGGAAATCGGTGTAACTAAATGTGATCAACATGGAGATAGGCTCTCTTCAAGGAAGGACTTGTGTCTGGGCTACAGGAAGTTGTGGAGGGCAGACAGTGGTCATCAGACTCTCTCCAGTTCTCAGCTCCTTCAGGGCAGGCCTCAGCTGCAGAGAACTGCGTTCTTGGTCTCCTTCATCTGGTGACTGAGGTAGGACATTTCCCCTGGCACCCTGGAGCTCCATCTCAATGTCTACATCGGGGAGCACAATCCAGGACACCAGAAAAATGGCTCCCTACTAAACGTTTGGGAAATCATCCAGGTTTTTCCTTCTGAATTCTTAGAGCCTATAAATGCCCTTATGCAACAAGAATCTTTGAGACCAGACTCTGCTGTACAGCATTTCCCGAACTTGATAGTCACTTTTTTCCCCAGGAACATTTCACCAGACTATTGTTCTGCAGAAAATGGGTTAGAGAATTGGCATAGCAATTCTCCTGATCCACTGTAGGTTGATTTCTCAGCCATGAACTCAGATAAATATTTTTGAACATATTACATTTTGCTGTACCACCTGTTGGGAATAATGAGTTTTCTTTCTGCCCGTTAAAAAAATTATATCTGATTTTTTTCCTATATCTATTTTTTGTAAGTCACAAGGGGCCCTTCTTCATCTTATACCTCTCCTATTTCCCCAGGATGAATTCCGATTCTCCTTAGATGCTTCTTTGTACTTCAAGCACCCTCTAACTCCCTTCCTCACTCCTCGGTCGCAGCACTGCTGAACTATAGCTATATTTACATTGTCTTTACTACTATCATAACTTTAGTTTTTATTTGTAAGCTTTAATTTCAAACTTACAGAAAAGTTACAAGAATAGTATCAAAAAATCCATATACCCTTTTCCCAGATTCACCTATTGCTAATCTATTGCCCCACTTGCTTTCCACATGCCCACTCTCTCTTTCTCCATTATTAAATATGTATGTATATGTGTGTGTATATGTGTACATATACGTGTGTGTATAATTTTTTCTGAACCATTTGAGAGTAAATTGTTTACATTATGATACTGTACCTTAAATATTTGAGTGTGAATTTCCTAAGAGTAAGCATTTTCTTACATACCCACAGTGTAGTTCCCAACTTCAGTAAATTTATCATTGATCTAGTAACTTTCCCTTATTTGCTATCTGTATTCCAATTTTGTCAGTTGCTCCAGTAATGTCCCTTAGAGCATGTTTTCTCAGTGAGAAGGCCCTTCCTGAACATGGAAAAATGAGCAGAGACAGGGATAGTAATTTCATTGTGTATATTTTTTTTAATATTGGATCTGGAGTGAAACCAACACCAACTAATACTCCTTGAACAGTTGGCATATACTAGGCACTTTTACATAGATAATCTTGTTTAATCCTCTCAATAAGGCTATAAAGTAGCAGTATCCCCATTCAGCAAATGCTAGAACTGGAACTCAGGGAGTTTAACTGACTAGGCTAGAAGAGCAAATAAGAGATGGCTAATCCATTAAGCTAGCCCTCGGGGACTTTGTCTCTTCATCTTTGAATATGACACAGGCTCTACAGGCATAAAAAAATTCAATATTATTTTATTATTTGTTAAATCAACTGACTGAATGGACAGCTGGATGAAGAGACAGTACGAAGGTGAGACAACGGATTCTCAGAGTCCAAATTCAGCAATGACATGCAGTTAGAGGAGGCCTGTATGCCATTTTCTGTGTGTGTTGCAGTATTCTGGGATATAATGATGATACTTCGCTGGGAAAAATTATGTTAACCCTTGAGAATTCTCTACCAAATTTTGTTTCTTGATAATGCCTTATATTTTATGAAGAATTACATTTCCTGGCCACTGGATTAATTTAATGTAGTTGTCATGTTCTTGTTAGGACATGCTCCAGCCCTGTGGATAATGAAAGCTCACTAAATAGAAAACAATAAAATAAAATAAATTGGAATAGGGTTTAAGAAGGAACAAATTAATGAGACTCTTACAAGGGGTATAACTCCTCGGAATGGAGAGCCTTTTATTTTTGTAAGGAGGCATCATTAATTATTCTAATCATGTGTACTCAAAGAAGAATATTCAAGAACCTTTTAAAGGAGGGTTCAAGCAAGTTTATATCTTATTTTTTTCCTAAAGAATCTAGAAATTCCACAAATCAGCAGCTGAAAAATGTGTGTGTGTGTGTGTTAAGGTAGTTTGCACAAAGCTCCATCATTATTGAGGAGGTGACGATGTTAGATTTGTCTCAACAAGGGATTAGTTAGTTTATCAGTTGGAGCTATCTGAATTTCCAGAAATTACCCTTCTGCTCCTGGATCCAATCTGGCAGTATATTTCCTTAAATGAGTCAGAACCTTTGCATTCTTTTCTTCCTGTTCTAACCTAGAGCTCTGTATGAGAGTGGAACTACAGTCATTTCTCTTCAACTGTTCTGAATATGAGTAAATTGAATTAAAAACCCCCACTGTTGTACATCTCTGTAGCTGTGCCCCTTAGAAACAGCACTCAGAAGCTCTTGTTTTTGAGACTGTTCTTCCAGCATTCAGCTTTAGGTACAGCAGGGGATGGAATAAGCAATTTTCAGATTCCATGGTGGGCTGGATTAAATTACTCCACAGGCCATATGTCTCACAGACCTACTAGAATGGATTAAGTGTTTTGCTTCCTCTTTGCATTTGAATATTTTTTCATAAGAGAAAGAAAATGTTAATGCAGACCTAGTAGGGGAGAGACAGACAAACAAACAAACAAATTCAGTTAGCAAAGAAGCATCCTGGATATTTCCTGTTGGTGCAGGTCAGCCAGGACCAGATGGATTTGAAGATGAAAAGGTTGAAGCAGGCCATTCTGGTTGGAATTCATTAACAATTAATACATGTTCCATCAAGGACCAGGAGTAACCAGCAGGTTTGGGTTTCTTAAAAGATTTGTTTGTTTTGAATTCCTTTCTATAGTTTTATGACCTAGACTATTAGAACTTAAAAATGAAAAACCTAATATACATATAATTGCATATGGAGGAAAAACATAGGCAGGTATACGGAGTTAAAAAGACTTGGGTTGTGATTCAACAATCATATGAACTCTGACATGATATTTAATACTTTGAGTCTTTATTTTTCGATAGTAAATTGGAAATAACAATAACTGTCATAATTAACCTTTGCAGATATTACTAAAAGAAAATTTGAATCCTGTTTTTTTTAACTGTTGAACACAGGTTCTCAACTACAATCCTGTATTTCCACTTCTGTAGAGAATGAAAATAAAGCCTTAGAACCTATGATGTTAGCTTCCTTTCTTCTTCTTTTTTTTAACATATTCATTGGAGTACAATTGCCTTACAGTGGTGTATTAGTTTCTGCTGTATAACAAAGTGAATCAGCTATACATATACATACATCTTCATATCTCCTCCTTCTTGCCTCTCCCTCCCACCCTCCCTATCCCACACCTCTAGGTGGACACAAAATACTGAGCTGATCTCCCTGTGCTATGTGGCTGCTTCCCACTAGCTATCTATTTTACATGTGGTAGTGTCTATATGTCCATGCCACTCTCTCACTTCGTCCCTGCTTACCCTTCCCCCTCCCCATGTCGTCAAATCCATTCTCTATGTCTGTGTCTTTATTCCTGTCCTGCCCCTAGGTTCTTCAGACCCTTTTTTTTTTTTTTTACATTCCATATATGTGTGTTAGCATGCAGTATTCGTTTTTCTATTTCTGACTTACTTCACTCTGCATGACAGTCTCTAGGTCCATCCACCTCGCTACAAATAAATTAATTTCGTTTCTTTTTATGGCTGAGTAATATTCCATTGTATATATGTGCCACATCTTCTTTATTCATTCATCTGTCGATGGACACTTAAGTTGCTTCTGTGTCCTGGCTATTGTAAATAGGGCTGCAATGAACATTGCCGTACATGTCTCTTTTTGAATTATGGTTTTCTCAGGGTATATGCCCAGTAGTGGGATTGCTGGGTCGTATGGTAGTTCTATTTTTAGTTTTTTAAGGAACCTCCACGCTGTTCTCCATAGTGGTTGTATCAATTTACATTCCCACCAGCAGTGCAAGAGGGTTCCCTTATCTCCACACCCTCTCCAGCATTTATTGTTTGTACATTTTTTGATGGTGGCCATTCTGACCGGTGGGAGGTAATACCTCATTGTAGTTTTGATTTGCATTTTTCTGATGCTTAGTGATGTTGAGCATCCTTTCATGTGTTTGTTGGCAATCTGTATATCTTCTTTGGAGAAATGTCTATTTAGGTCTTCTGCCCATTTTTGGATTGGCTTGTTTGTTTTTTTGATATTAAGCTGCATGAGCTGCTTGTATATTTTGGAGATTAATCCTTTGTCAATTTCTTCAGTTGCAAATATTTTCTCCCATTCTAAGGGTTGTCTTTTCGTCTTGTTTATGGTTTCCTTTGCTGTGCAAAAGCTTTTAAGTTTCATTAGGTCCCATTTGTTTATTTTTGTTTTTATTTCCATTTCTCTAGGAGGTGGGTCAAAAACGATCTTGCTGTGATTTATGTCATGGAGTGTTCTGCCTATGTTTCCCTCTAAGAGTTTGATAGTGTCTGGCCTTACATTTAGGTCTTTCATCCATTTTGAGTTTATTTCTGTGTATGGTGTTAGGGAGTATTCTAATTTCATTCTTTTACATGTAGCTGTCCAGTTTTCCCAGCACCACTTATTGAAGAGGCTGTCTTTTCTCCATTGTACATTCTTGCCTCCTTTACCACAGATAGGGTGACCATATGTGCGTGGGTTTATCTCAGGGCTCTCTATCCTGTTCCACTGATCTATATTTCTGTTTTTGTGCCAGTACCATACTGTCTTAATTACAGTAGCTTTGTAGTATAGTCTGAAGTCAGGGAGCCTGATTCCTCCAGCTCCGTTTTTCATTCTCAAGATTGCTTTGGCTATTCAGGGTCCTCTTTGTTTCCATACAATTGTGAAATTTTTTGTTCTAGTTCTGTGAAAAATGCCATTGGTAGTTTGATAGGGATTGCATTGAATCTGTAGATTGCTTTGGGTCATATAGTCAATTTCACAATGTTGATTCTTCCAATCCAATAACATGGTATATCTCTCCATCTGTCTGTATCATCTTTAATTTCTTTCAACAATGTCTTATAGTTTTCTGCATGCAAGTCTTTTGTCTCCTTAGGTAGGTTTATTCCTAGGTATTTTATTCTTTTTCTTGCAGTGGTAAATGGGAGTGTTTCCTTAATTTCTCTTTCAGATTTTTCATCATTAGTGTATAGGAATGCAAGAGATTTCTGTGCATTAATTTTATTTCCTGCTACTTTACCAAATTCATTGATTAGCTCTAGTAGTTCTCTGGTAGCATCTTTAGGATTCTCTATGTATAGTATTGTGTCATCTGCAAACAGTGACAGCTTTACTTCTGCTTTTCCGATTTGGATTCCTTTTATTTCTTTGTCTTCTCTGATTGTGTGACTAAAATTTCCAAAACTATGTTGAATAAGAGTGGTGAGAATGGGCAACCTTGTCTTGTTCCTGATCTTAGTGGAAATGCTTTCAGTTTTTCACCATTGAGAATGATGTTGGCTGTGGGTTTGTCATATATGGCCTTTATTATATTGAGGTAATTTCTATGCTTATTTCTGGAAGGTTTTTTTTTTATCATAAATGGGTGTTGAATTTTGTCAGAAGCTTTTTCTGCATCTATTGAGATGATCATATGGTATTTCTCCATCTATTTGTTAATATGGTGCATCACATTGATTGATTTGCATATATTGAAGAATCCTTGCATTCCTGGGATAAACCCCACTTCATTATGGTATATCATTGTTTTAATGTGCTGTTGGATTCTGTTTGCTAGTATTTTGTTGAGGATTTTTGCATCTATGTTTATCAGTGATATTGGCCTATAGTTTTATTACTTTGTGGCATCTTTGTCTGGTTTTGGTATCAGGGTGATGGTGGCCTCATAGACTAAGTTTGGGAGTGTTCCTCCCTCTGCTATATTTTGGAAGAGTTTGAGAAGGATAGGTGTTAACTCTTCTCTAAATGTTTGATAGAATTCACCTGTGAAGCCATCTGGTCCTGGGCTTTTGCTTTTTGGAAGATTTTTAATCACACTTTCAATTTCAGTGCTTGTGATTTGTCTGGTTATATTTTCTATTTCTTCCTGGTTCAGTCTCAGAAGGTTGTGCTTTTCTAAGAATTTGTCTAATTCTTCCAGGTTGTACATTTTATTGGTATATATTTGCTTGTAGTAATCTCTCATGATCCTTTGTATTTCTGCAGTGTCAGTTGTGACTTCCCCTTTTTCATTTCTAATTCTATTGATTTGAGTCTTCTCCCTTCTTTCTTGATGAGTCTGGCTAATGGTTTAACAATTTTGTGTATCTTCTCAAAGAACCAGCTTAAGTTTTATTGATATTTGCTACCTCTTCCTTCATTTCTTTCTCATTCATTTCTGATCTGATCTTTATCATTTCTTTCCTTCTACTATTTTTATGTTTTTTTGGTTCTTCTTTCTCTAATTGCTTTAGGTGTAAGGTTAGGTTGTTTATTTGAGATGTTTCATGTTTCTTGAGGTAGGATTGTATTGCTATAAACTTCCCTCTTAGAACTGCTTTTGCTGCATTCCATAGGTTTTAGGTCATAATGTTTTCATTGTCATTCGTTTCCAGGTAATTTTTGATTTCCTATTTGTTTTCTTCAGTGATCTCTTGGTTATTTAGTAGTGTATTGTTTAACCTCGTGTTTGTAATTTTTTACAGATTTTTTCTCGTAATTGATATCCAGTGTCCTACTGTTGTGTTCAGAAAAGATACTTGATACAATTTCAGTTTCCCTAAATTTACCAAGGCTTGAATTGTGCCCCAAGATATGATCTATCCTGGAAAATGTTCCATGAGCACTTGAGAAGAAAGTGTATTCTGTTGTTTTTGTTTAATGTGTCACTTAAAGTTTGTGTTTCCTTATTTATTTTCGTTTTGGATGATCTGTCCATTGGTGAAAGTGGGGTGTTGAAGTCCCCTACTATGATTGTGTTACTGTCGATTTCCCTTTTTATGGCTGTTAGCATTTGCCTTATGTATTGAGGTGCTCCTATTTTGGGTGCATATATATTTACAATTGTTATATCTCCTTCTTGAATTGATCCCTTGATCATTATGTAGTGTCCTCCATTGTCCCTTGCAATAGTCTTTATTTTAAAGTCTATTTTGTCTGATATGAGAATTGTTACTCCAGGTTTCTTTTGATTTCCATTTGCATGGACTATCTTTTTCCATCCCCTCACTTTCAGTCTGTATGTGTCCCTAGGTCTGAAGTGGGTCTCTTGTAAACAGCACATGTACATATCCTGTTTTTGTATCCATTCAGCCAGTCTGTGTCTTTTGGTTGGAGCATTTAATCCATTTACATTTAAGGTAATTATTGATATGTATGTTCCTTTTACCATTTTCTTAATTGTTTTGGGTTTGTTATTGTAGGTCTTTTCCTTCTCTTGTGTTTCCTGCCTAGAGAAGTTCCTTTAGCATTTGTTGCAGAGTTGGTTTGGTGGTGCTGAATTCTCTTAGCTTTTGCTTATCTGTAAACGTTTTAATTCTCCGTTGAATCTGAATGAGATCCTTGCTGGGTAGAGTAATCTTGGTTGTAGGTTTTTCCCTTTCATCACTTTAAATATGTCCTGCCACTCCCTTCTGGCTTGCAGAGTTTCTGCTGAAATATAAGCTGTTAACTTTATGGGGATTCCCTTGTATGTTATTTGTTGCTTTTCCCTTGCTGCTTTTAATTTTTTTTTTTTTGTATTTAATTTTTGATAGTTTGATTAGTACGTGTCTTGGCATGTTTCTCCTTGGATTTTTCCTATATGGGACTCTCTGTGCTTCCTGGACCTGACTGACTATATCCTTTCCCATATTAGGGAAGTTTTCAACTATAATCTCTTCAAATATTTTCTCAACCCCTTTCTTTTTCTCTTCTCCTTCTGGGACCCCTATAATTCAAATGTTGGTGCATTTAATATTTTCCCAGAGGTCTCTGAGACTGTCCTAAATTCTTTCTGTTCTTTTTTCTTTATTCTGGTCTGTGGTAGTTATTTCCACTATTTTATATTCCAGGTCACTTATTCGTTCTTCCACCTCAGTTATTTGGCTATTGATTCCTTGTAGAGAATTTTTAATTTCATTAATTGTGTTGTTCATCATTGTTTGTTTGCTCTTTAGTTCTTCTAGGTCCTTGTTAAATGTTTCTTGTATTTTCTCCGTTCTATTTCCAAGATTTTGGATCATCTTTACTATCATTACTCTGAATTCTTTTTCAGGTAGACTGCCTATTTTCTCTTCATTTGTTTGGTCTGGTGGGTTTTTCCTTTGCTCCTTCATCTGCTGTGTATTTCTCTGTCTTCTCATTTTCCTTAACTTACTGTTTTTGGGACCTCCATTTCCCAGGCTGCAGGTTCATAGTTCCTGTAGTTTTTGGTGTCTGGCCCCAGTGGCTAAGCTTGGTTCAGTGGGTTGTACAGGCTTCCTGGTGAAGGGGACTGGTATCTGTGTTCTGGTGCATGAGGCTGGATCTTGTCTTTCTGGTGGGCAGGACCACATCCAGCTGTGTGTTTCGGGGGTGTATATGAACTTATTATGATTTTAGGCAGCCTCTCCGCTATTGGGTGGGTTTGTGTTCCTGCCTTGCTAGTCGTTTGGCTTAGGGTGTCCAGCACTGTAGCTTGCTGGTCGTTGAGTGTAGCTGGGTCTTAGCATTGAAATGGAGATCTCTGGGAGATCTTTCGCCATTTGATAGTACACGGGGCCGGGAGGTCTCTGGTGGACCAATGTCCTGAACTCGGCTCTCCCACCTCAGAGGCTCAGGCGTGACACCCAGCTAGAGCACCAAGACCCTGTCTGCCACACAGCTCAAACATGGGAGAGGCGCCCTTGCTTGGAAATGTGCAGCTGAGGAGCTTGGTGAGAAACTTTGCCATATACGAGTAGTGAGACAGGGGCTCTCCCGAGGCACTGGATCTGCCCTTTCCCTGCGTGAGAGCTCAAGCACCAAGGTCTCACCCACGGCTTCCTTTTTTTTTTTTTGCAGACACAGGCCCCTCACTGTTGTGGCCTCTCCCGCTGCGGAGCACAGGCTCCAGACACGCAGGCTCAGCGGCCATGGCTCACGGGCCCAGCCGCTCCGCAGCATGTGGGATCCTCCCAGACCGGGGCATGAACCCGTGTCCCCTGCATCGGCAGGCGGACCCTCAACCACTGCGCCACCAGGGATGGCTTCCTTTCTTTTATCAACTTTAAAATGGTAGGATGCTGTGGGAGTGGGAGAAGGAAAAGAATGTGAATAAAACTGAAGAAGATTTTGAAATTTCTGGAAGCCTCTGTTATTCCTTTTCTTTTAAAACCCAAGAAAAGACAGTAAATATGAGTTCATCATTACAAAGAAATAAATCTGAAATCACAACAAAGCATTTTCCCTGTGGCCCTCATGGCTTTCCAAGGTAATTGAGTCTAAAGAACAAAGTAGAAGCATATTATAAATAGAAACTAATAGACTAAATAGAAATAGAATTTGGATTTGTTTTTTAAGAAAAACTCATATTGATGATATAATCTATTGTGTTAGTGAGTGCTTATATACTTACAGAGAAAGTCAACCAACCCATTAAAGGACTCTCCAGTGTGGGCTCCTCCAATATTATCCCTGTGTTTAATACATCATATTTTAAAAATGAACCTGATGATGTCATTTAGACATACCCTATCTGTGACGACCAGACATCCTTTGGTGGGGCACATATTAAGTCTACTTTTTGGATCAAGAGAATGAGAGGTATTCCTAGGATTACATAAATAGAGAAGGATATTTGCATCTCCTGAATACTGTGTCTGGGGCTTTACTTTTGTCTCCCATACTAGCTTTCAGAGAGCATTATGTCAAAAAAAGCAGTATTTCTCTTCTGGTTCATCTGAAGAGATTTGTAAGGTCAAATACACACACCTAATTAGTGGAAAGTGAAATAAACACTCTTCAAGGTCCCTTAGCCCTATGATGGGGTAAGCTGCCAGCCAGAGCGGTGTATGACTGACGACACAACTAAGCAGAGCGTTTAGACAACTGTGTGCACTAGGTTTTGCTTAACAGCAAAGGAAGTACTAAATAAATTGAATTTTAAGTCATCTGCAAATTAGACCATTAGTCACAGAGGCAGCTAAGTGGGCAGAGACACGGACTGTGCATATATAATGATTTTTACTTTACTACCAAATATCCCAAATCTTCTTCCTTTGCTTTAAATTCTCACAATTGGGCTGAATCTAGAGGATGGCAAAATGCTATTTGGTTAACCCATTGCTTCCCAGTCTTTTTAATATTATAGAAAATACAGATATTGCACATTAAAAACAGCACATATGGGCTTTCCTGGTGGCACAGTGGTTAAGAATCCACCTGCCAATGCAGGGGACACGGGTTCGAGCCCTGGTCTGGGAAGATCCCACATGCCGCGGGGCAACTAAGCCCATGTGCCACAAATACTGAGCCTGCGTGCCACAACTACTGAAGCCCACGCACCTACAGCCCGTGCTCCACAACAAAAGAAGGCACCGTAATGAGAAGCACGTGCACTGCAACGAAGAGTAGCCCCCGCTCGCCGCAACTAGAGAAAGCCCGCATGCAGCAACAAAGACCCGATGCAGCCAAAAATAAATACATTTATTGAAAAAAAAGTGCATATTGTCCCAGATATCACTCATGAAGTAAGTTTGAATGCCACTGAAAGGGGTCATCAGTTGCAAAATGAAGTGCATATTTTAAATGTGAAGATTTATGCTCAAAACACTGCATGCTAAGAGCCCTGCCTGGACTCTTACTGTCCCCTACACCTGAACCCAACTACGCATACCTCAGGTTGAGCACAGCCCTCCTTAGATTGGAACACAACTTCCTTTAGCAAAGTCTTGACTGCCTTGTTTGAGCGAAGATGGTTCACCTTCAGCACTGAGGTGCTGCAGTAGAGTCACGCTGTGTACACCCCTAAGGAACAGTGAGTGCTGAACCCCGCTTTACAATGCCTGCTGCCTGTGAGGACAGCAGGGTGCTGTTGGTCCACTATCCAAGAATTCCTTGATGAGTCTGCTTGTAACCAACCTAGGGTTTCTGCGTACCTCAGGCCCTACCCAGAAGTTCCAAAGATGCACTGACTCAATATCATGTACCATCCCTTTAAAGCATTTGCAGAGCACCAACAAGAACATGGATCCCTTTCATGAAGCATCTGCTTTGCATCTTTCTAATTGCCACCTTAAAGACAGAGTAACAATGTCAAGAATTAGCAAATAAAATCAGCTCTCCACTATCTGGTCTGTTCCATAAAGGATCTCTTGTACTAAACATTCTGTGTGGAACAATAACAATGGTAGCTGAAAAGCCACAGAACTTGAAACTGGTTCAGGTGAAGGAATATTTTATGAATTGCTTCTATTATATTATAGTAGGCAGTATGTCACCAGAACCTGACAAGGTTAGGAATAATCTCATAATTTACACTCTAGGAGAACTCACAAAAGCATTTTGAGGTTAAGAATTCATTGGAACAGAGAAATAGTTTCACTTACAGTGATGTGAGTTAGAGGGCTATAAATCACCAGAGAAGTTAGCAAATTATTTTCCAGAGTATGTCAATTCACTTGGATAATATTTATTAATAATACTTTCCTAATTATAGGAAATTGTGTAAATAGAAATTGAAGTTAATTAGATATTACTCATAATTCAACCACCCAGAAACAATTACCATAAATATATTGGAGCACATCTTTCTAGTCATTTTTCTATGAATATATAAATATGTATACAAAATATTAAGATATATTTTTTGTAAGTAAAAGTTCTAGCCACCAATTCCAGTGTGTGGGGGGAGGGTTTCCACAACACCAAGCAATTCTGTGACACCAGCTGGGTGTCCTACAGTTCAACTCAGTTGAGTTGACAGTATCCACTGAGAGAAAGCATCAGATTCCACAAGGTTAAGGGTTCAGTCCCATAAGACTGCCCCCACCCGTGCTTCAGATGCCAGTCACAAGGTCAGGTAATCACCACCTCTGCTTCTAACTGACCAGCTGTAGATTGGAAATTCCAATGACCTCTTTCTTGGTTTCAATTAATGTGCTAGAGAGGTTCGCAGAACTCAGAGAAACATTTTACTTACTAGATTACTGGTTTATTATAAAAGGATACAATCAGAAACAGTCAGATGGAAGAGATGCAGAGGGCAAGATATGGGGAAAGGGCACAGAGCTTCCATTGTGAAGGAGAGTGGGGCTTCTCTCCAGTTGCCCCACTCGCCTCAGATATGCATGTGTTTACCAACCTGGAAGCTCTCCAAACACCATCCTGTTGTTTTTTTTATGGCGGCTTCATCATATAGGCATGATTGATGAAATCATTGACCACTGGTGATTGAACTCAATCTCTAGCCCCTCTTCCCTCTCCCAATGTTGGGGGGTGGGACTGAAGGTTCCAACCCTCCAATCACATGGTTGGTTCTCTAGCAACCAGCCCCCCATCCTTAGGTTACCTAGGAGCTTTATAAAAGTCATCTGATTAACATAACAAAAGAAGCCTTAGGAAATTCCAGAGGTTTTAAGAGCTCTGTGCCACAAACAGTGGACGAAGACCAAATATGTATTTCTTATTATAAATCACAATATCACGGTAAGCTGTTGCTTTTAACTAGTACATGTTTCAGATATCTCCCCTCCTCATTACTTTTATAATAGTGCTATGGACTGAATTGTGTCCTCTCCGACAAATTCAACATGTTGCAACCAAAACCCACAATGTGTCTGGAGCTAGATAGGTCTTTAGGAGGTAGTTAGCATTAAATTAAGTCATAAGACTGTGGCCTTGTAAGAAGAAGAAAAGAAGAACAACAGATTCTCTCTCTCTCTCTCTCTTTCTGCCATGTGAGGATGCAGTGAGGTGGCTGTCTGCAAGTCAGGAAGATGGCTCTTACCAGAACCAGACCATGCTGGCCCCATGATCCAGACTTGCAGCTTCCAGGGCTGTGAGAAAATACATTTCTGTTGTTTAAGCCACTCAGTTTATGGTATTTGTTATGGCAGCCCAAGCAGAGTAAGACATAGACAGACTTCATTTGTATATAGTTTCTAGTTATCTTTGGTTATCACTTTCCTTTTCTAGTTCCTTTTCTTCCCTTCATACCTGACTGTTGCACACTGTCGTGATACTCAGGAACTGTATATGTTCTTTTTTTCAAAGAAAGAACCTTCCCAAACAGCATGAGGTGTTGAAAGGAATATCTTGGAACTTCCTTGAAAATGAATTGTGAGTATCTTCTAGATGAGAGTTATGATACTGCACCTAAAACATGAGAGTGAGTCTCCTAAATCATAGATTGTTAGTGCTTTTCGCTTTTAGCAGCATACTTGACAGATAAAAGGAAGGTATTTATATGTCAACTTTAAGCATATTTGTTAGCTGAAGTATGGAGAAATAACAAAAAATATTATGGAACATGTGAGAAAAGAAATGAGAGTGACTTCTGATGGGAAATCACACATTTGTAGGACACAAACTGTAGTTCCTTGTAAAACTTTCAATAGTGCTTGTGAATGGTGGGCTAGAGCCAAGAGTAACCCTTAACTATTTTATTTATTTATGATTTGCTTATTAAGACTATTTTTATATTTCAAGTAGTAAAATGAATCTGCTTTCCTCAGTTTACATCAAATGGTGTGGAAGGAAAGCAATTTCCAGAATGTGCTGAGAGAATGGGCAAAGGAAAATCATGCCAAGATTTTAAAACACTCCAGAACAAGGTACAAAGTAAAATTTCTCCTTAGGATAGCAGATGCATTAGCAGTAGGCACATTAAAAGTCTGTTCCCAGTGACAGGGTCTGTTTCTCAGGTATACATCATGAAAAATAGGGAAGAGAATGAACGTTGAAGGAAGTATGGAGAGGAGAACTAACTGTCTATAGGTCAGAGCTTATGAGGAGTCCTTACTCTGGAACTGAGGCTCCTGAGGGAGATGTCAGGCCATAGTCTGCAGTTCTCAGAAGTTAAAATGGGGGAAAGAGAATCCCAGGTTGCTAAACAACTTTTCCAAGGTCACCCAACTAGCAACAAATCCAGAGCCAGTATTAAACTCTTCAGGTGCTTGAGTTTAGTTTTCTTTCCACTCCACACAATGACAACCATAATATTCCATACCTGCAAGTATGACAGTTTTCATTTGTAAGATTTCGAGTCTACATTTACCGTATACACCTAATCCTTAAATCAAAATAGGAAGATAACCTAAAAATAAAACTGACATTATTTCTTATTTCCAATCTCTCTTCCTCCTTTTGCTTTTTGGTCCCTAATTTTTATGCTAAAGACATTTATAGAGAATGTTACATTCTAGGGGAAAATATAATACCTCCAAATCCCTTAGTGAATATTCTTCATCAATTAATTTGGTTTCATAAGCACTCCAGAAGGAATACAAATAGCATCTGTATTTAGAACTGATTTTTTTCCTGCAGTGCCTTGGCAGGAGGGGGAAGTTGAAAGAGTGGGGTTATATGGTAAAACTCTTTGCCCTTTTCTTTTTGTAAATGTTGTCTTTTTTTGTAAATGTCAAGTCCAAATTATAGGTGAGTATTGGCAGAGTTGCACAGACTATCTGAGACCCATTACAGCCTCTGGCGTTTGTGCTGCTAAATTTGTAATGAGTTGCAGGTGTTTGTGATTGAATTTTGTGTTGCCTTTGTGATTGGCTCACTGCTTCACAGTCCATTAAGGCTACGCTTTTTTTTTTCTCTTTGGTGATGTTAAAATTGTGGTGATACAAAAACTCCAGTTAAAAAATAAGGTAGATACTAATAGTTTTAACAGAGAGCAAGGTCTGTATGTTTTAAAACATGTCGATTTTCACAATAATCCATGGGGGCAGTCACCAGTTCAAGAATATATCTCAAATATAATGATAATAGTTTGACATATTTCATTGAGATTGAAGTTGAAAGATATCATTTAGGCCATCTTCTACCCGAGCAGTTCTCAGCGCTTCAACGTGGATAAGAATTACCAGGAAGAGATCCTTCTTTAAAAAAGAGGTCTGTTGCCTCCTTTTCTTTCTCTAAGATTTAGACTCAACAAATGTGGGCATAGAGGCCAGCAATCTGTATATTAAAAACCAAGATCTTAGGTCATTCCTAAATATGTGTTTCATATATGACTCTTTCAGAAGCACTATATCTAGCTCATTTCCTTTGCTTTATAGGTGAGGGATGAAGACCAGAGATTATAGAAAAAAAGATCTATTTGTGTTTCCTGAAGATTTCATGGAAGAGGCAAGTTTAGTAAGATAGCATCATTCCCACTTCAGAATTATTGTTGTTTTTCTATTAGTTTAGATTTTCCACAGACTTCACTGGGGCTTGTAGAGCTTAGTAATTATCCTGAATTAGTACAGAGGTAGCATATACTATATTTGGTCTATCAAGTCCCTATATATAATCTGAAATATATATTTATATATTTTATAGGTATGGGTGTGTGTAGAGTCGACAAGGCAAATAAGATGATAATATAGAGTAGTTCGTAGAATGTCTGATATAGAAAGGATGTCAAGTGTCATATGCTATTGCAAATATGTAGACAACTTTTAGATACATGAATATCTTTCAGGATCTTACCCAGTTTCAGGATTATCACTAATAACACATTACTAATAAGTATTTTATGAACACTTACCATGCTCTTTTGATGAGCATTTAGTATGTATTATTCCAGTTTACTATCACAGTAGCCTTATGAAGCTGGTACAATTATTTATTTAACCTTTTTTCGATAGGTGAGAAAATTGAGATTTGGAAAGTTTAAGTAACTTATCCAAGGTCAAAGAGCTAGTAAGGTGTGAAGCTTGGATCTGAACCTAAGAACTCCGATTCCAGAGTCAGAGCCCTTGAGAACCAATGCCCCAATGCCACCCTGCCTTGGATATGTAGAAACATCACTACAGTATGGACCTACAGAGAGCTGATTACCAGGGAGTGCTGCTTGATGAAACAAAAAGTAAATAAGCACTATTGTATTTGCCTCATCTGATTCAGTACTGCATTTGTAGATCATGCCAGTGAATGCATAGCTGCTATATATATATATATATATATATATATATACACTCATACCTGCAGTCTGATAAGCTGCAGCTCTGAATAAAATCAAGTATAAATAAACCTATTTATGTATGTGGGTATATGTGTATATATCTATTTTCTATTTCCAGAATACGTGTATAAAATTAACGGAAACTCTAACAGAAACACACCAGAACACAAATCATTTGCTGCATGATTTTCTTAACCTGTATTTTAATTTGGTGGTGCTTTACTTTGAATTTTAATTTTGCCTAAAGCTTGCTATCTTATTAAAATAGTTACATAGGACTCAGGTATATATGTCAGATACAAGTAGTGTTGATTGGGTGCTTAGTGCCTGATATACAGTAGGCACTCAATATTTGAAGAAATAAAGCATGTGTTAGAAAGCATAGAAAATGCTCATATACAATATCTGTGTTGGTCATGGTCCTGGCAGGAAACAAATGCTCACCTAAGGATTTAGCTAAAGCTACCCAAGAAAAGGACTATTTACAAAGGTTTGGGCAGTGAGGTATTCAGGCACTAAAAACAGCAGGAAGACATTACTACCTGTGAAATGGCAAGAGGAAGAAATGGAGTTACCAGTGCCTGATAAAAGCTGGGCTAAGAAAAGAAGAGAGCTGCCAGGCAGAAGCTGTTACCATGGTCAGCTAGTGAAGAAACCATAGCCACACAGGGAAAAGGATGGGGACCTGACAGGAAGAGGAATTTCCTCTCATTGTTGAATCTCAAAGAGAAGCTTAAGGGAAAGTGAATCTAGGTGATACATATCATGGATGTCAGGCATGGCCAAGAGTAGAGTGGAGAGGGGTACAAAATAGATCTGGGGTATAAGCTTTATATCATTTCATGCCATCTTTTCAACAATAATGTATCTTAGTAATTATCTCCATCACAAATAAAATTTTTATTTATTTTATATTATCAAAATTATGTATTATGTCACCCAATATCTAGATGTTGGGGAAAAATTCACTTAACGGGAAAGTCAAAAGTCCATGCTCTTGCTGAGATTATCTTTTAGAAAATAAGAAGACAGAAAATAAGACAAATGATGGAAAAAAGTCATTTCAGATAGTGGTAAGTGCTGTAAAGACAATGCAATATGGTTTTCCAATGATAGTTACTGGGAGAGGAGTAACTGGGAAAGAGATGACTTTAGACTGGGTGAGAGGAAAGGACTCTCTGATGAGGTACTATTTAAGCAGAGATCTGTAGGATATGAAGAGTCTATGGAGAGGACAGCCTTTTAAAATCTGATAGAAAAGTGCTCCAAGAAAAGGGAACAGAAAGCACAAATGCATAAGACAGGAACGAGCTTGGTGGGTTATGTGAAGAACAGCCTAACAATGGCAGAGAGCCACGTGTTTGGTGAATATGGAGGAGAGTAACACAGGAGGTGGTGGGCAAGATAACACAGGTCCTTGGGATGAGTTCGGATTGCATTTACAGGACAACATAATTCCCTTGGAGGATTCTGAGCACGGAAAAGACGCTATCTGATTTACGTTTTTAAAAGATCCCTCAGGTTGCTGCACTGAGAATAGATTATAAAAAAGAAAATGCAAGAGAACAGGCATGGAGACCTACTAGGATCTTTAGCATAGGATATGGTAAGGAGTCGATAGAAATGAGATGTATTTTTTTTTTTTTAGCGTCAACATTCTTATGCAAATAGTGAAGAAAAAGGGGGGTGGGGAGCAAAATAATCACTACGGCTTTGGTTTGAGTAACTGGGTGAATGACAGTGTCACTTACTGAGAGGGGGGAGACTGAGATGGTCGTGGGTGGGAAAATGAAAAGAATTGGTACATTTTATGTTTGAGATGCTTACGAGATATCCATGTGGAGTTTAAAGCCATGGAGCTGGACTGGATTACCTAGAGAGAGTGTGTAGACGGAAATGAGAAAGTTGAGCACACAACTGACTCAAAATTAAAGTACTTTTAATATATGGCATTCTTTTGGATACCTGAACTCAAATTGATGGCTAAGAAAGATTTTATTTTTCGCTAGAATGTATTCAGCCTATAAATCAGTGTTTTTCAAATTTATTTATGTTTTTTTAGCATCAGAAGTACTTTGCAAGCCAAATCTTGTGAAGGAAAACACTACATAAACATATTGAAATGTTGATTATATAAAGCTGGGTATGTATGGGGGGTTATTATAATGTTCTCACTACTCTTGAATGTGTTTAAAACTCTCCATTAAAAAAAAAAAAGCATGAAAGAAACTGAGTGGAACTGTCCTATTTAAAGCAAGGGATGAGAATCTCAGGCCCGTTTCCTCATCTCCTTAGATGCTTTTCTATGGAATCCTTATAATTCCTCAGATAAACTTTAAAGTTCCTGCAATTGATGAACACTTTTGAAATCTCTATGATAAGTTAATTAATTATGAGTTGGAAATACTGCATAGTCAATTACTATGGAAAACACTTTACAATTGTTATCTTACTAATGTTTAAGACCATCTTATATAATGGGTACTATTAGCATCCCCCTTTTGCAAATGGAGCAACTGTGGCTTAGAGAGGTCACGTAATTGGCTCAAGTTCAAGTAGTTGGTAATTGGAGGAGCTGTGATCCAAGCTCATGCTGCCTGACTTCACATTAATAACTACATTAATTACAGCAGTTAACACTCAAATTAACTTCAACAAAAAAATAACAACCACAAATTCAATCAGTCCTTTATGTAGGATGAGAATTTTCCAGTTAAGAATAGTAAAGATGTTAAATCCTGTCTGTGCATTTCTTCATGAGCTTTCTCTGCATTGTGTTTCTCAGAGCCGCAAGTTTTTACTCATTTCTCTTTCTATTTACCAAATATTAAGCATGGAAAATGAATATCAAATAAAGTAACAGTGACTGGCATTTACTCCTAACTTAGTGACAGCAGAATATGGAAGTTCAAAGAAATGATTAATTAACTCAGTAAAGCACCAACCATGTATGGTAACACCAATTCGAAGGCATTTTTACCAGGTTGCTTTTTCTTGACTAGACTATTATCACTTTATTTTAGCTGAGATTTATGTCCAAATCAGGGAAAACTTTGATCCTGATATTTTTTTGGAGATCAAAGTTTCACAAGTAACACTGAGCTTTACAAGGTCTCAATGCAATGCATACTGCTGTAAGGTATTAAACTAATGCAAAAGAATAATTTGCATTGGTGCTGGGAAATGTACCTTAGATATATGCAGGTACTCCAGTGCTCTACTGTAAACAATAATCAAGTTGAAATATGGAAAGAAAAGTGAATCTTGTATGACAACACACCTCAATCCACTCTTTTTCTTTTTTTCTGAGTATTTTGCTCCTAGATTTTAAAAGACCAGTTTGCCTGTTTGTGTAAGTAAATTTGTTTGTGCATTTTATTGTTTTTTCTTAGTATTTGTTGGGGAAAAGGGAAATGTAAAAGCTATTTTCTTGGTCTTTCTTGTTCTTTTGATTGCTGAATGATGCAGAATATATATTACTATTTTTTTAACACAGGCTCAATTCATGTGTATGACATCCAAGCAGATGCTATAAACATTATGTCACTTCCAACCTCATAGGTTCAGCCAGCAGAATGACATTTAAAATCATGGTGATCAGAGCAGAACTTTGATTCTTCACTTGTGAAAGGAGGTAGAGAAGCCCTTCCCATCTAAAGTAATTATAACTCTATCTGAACACTGATTTTGAAATAAAACTACATATGAAATGATACCTTTCTAATTAAAATGATTCTGTGGCCCTGCCCTTCTCTCTCCCCCTTTCCTCCTCTCTCTGTCTCTCTCCCTCCCTCCATTTTCTTCACTCTGTTCCTTTCTCTTCCTTGTCCTCCTTCTATTTCTCTCACCCTATATTTTTCCATCTTTTCTCTTTTTTCTATCTTTCTTCTCTCCATTGTGGTATAAAGTACTGGAGAAGCTTTGACAATTACAATATTAAGTCTTTCATCAATGTGGTATATGTCTTCATTTATTTAGTTCTTTAATTTTATCAAATGCTTTATAGCTTTCTACATTTATATCTTATACTCTTCTGGTAGATTTATTCTCAGGTATTTGATAAATTTCATGCTATGGTAAAAAGTATCTGTTATAAAATTTTATTTGCTAACTTTTTGTTAGTGGTATATAAAATAAATTGTGTTGAGCAAACTTGTTAAGTTCAATAATTCATTTTAATACTGTGCTTGTGGATTTTTAAAAATTTTCTATACCCACTCATATCTTCTGCAAATAATGAGAGTTTTACTTTTTCCCTCTCTAATCCTTATACCATATGTCAGTTTGCTTGCTTGTTTGTCTTTCTTTACAGCATTACTGGGGCCTCAAGTTGAGTATTGAAAAGGAATGGTGGTCCTGGGCACCTTGCTTTTTTTCCCCTAATTGAAAGAGAAAGTATTAAATATATCCAGTTAAATATATGTTATGGATTTTTGGTGTAGATTTTGTAATATGTGATACAAATTTTTTTGTAGATTTTTAACCCATATCCAGGAAATTCCTTTCTACTCTTTATTTTGTATGCATTCTCATGTTCAGAAAAATATACCGAATTGTATCAGATGTTTTATCAAGCATCAGAACTGGACTCAGCCTGGAAATTTAAAACCTGATAGAAATTCCTACAGTAGCCACCTGTGCCTCAACTCTTTTTGTGTGTAAATATTCTAAATTAAAGAAACAATTTCTCTAATAGTTGTAAGATTATACAGATTTACCCTATCTTCTAATTTCAATTTTGTTTATTTTCACTCTTAGGAATGTTTTTAAAATTTACATTTTAAAATTTATTACCATTAAGTTATGTATAATGTCATATTATGCTAGTTTTAGTAACTATAGTATTTTTAGTAATGTCCTTTAAAAATTCTCAATATCAGTCATTTGTATGTACCATCTCTTTATTTTTCAATGATCAGTATTCTTGGGAGCATATCCATTTTATTACTCTTTACAAATATCCAACATTTGTATTTGTTGATTTTTTCATTATATACTTTTTTAAATCAGTATTTTCACTCTATTTCCTTCTTTCTTTTTTTTTTTTGCGGTACGCAGGCCTCTCGCTGTTGTGGCCTCTCCCGTTGCTGAGCACAGGCTCCGGACGCACAGGCTCAGCGGCCATGGCTCATGGGCCCAGCCGCTCCGCGGCATGTGGGATCTTCCCGGACCGGGGCACGAACCCGTGTCACCTTCATCGGCAGGCAGATTCTCAACCACTGCACCACCAGGGAAGCCCTATATAAGTTGTTTTGACGTTTAAAATATTTTATACTTTAGCTGTTATTGTTATCTCAACATTCTGAAGTATTTAAGAAATTGTAGTCATTGAATTAAAAGTTGGAGTTTTGTTATCAGAAATTTCCTCAAACATTTGTGATTTGAACATACCCTCCGGAGGCTAATAAATTAATGGACTTTTATATTATTATTTTTAGTATATTCTTGATTCTTACTTAAAAGTGTCTTCTCCCACCTTGATACTTCCCAAAGAATGCTACCATGTTGCTATTTTTTATTGCTTGGGGTTATTTTTGAAGACTTGGGTATATATTTCTTGGTTGGATCATGGCATACTCAGCTGTGAATGTAATGAGATCAATCCTAGGCATCCTCATATCAGGGTCCTCTTTTACAGTACCAGGTGTATTGGGATATCTACTCTACATCCAGACCATACTTCTGGTAACACACTGGCTTTTGATAAACGGATGTTGATAATAGTGAGTGTTGACCTGGGCCAACAATATTATTTTCAGCTAATTTTTTTCAGCTATTTGAACAAGATAAGGAGTGTGTCGCCACACATCAACAATAGCCAGAAGGAGAAAGATATGTTCTGTTACTCACTAGAGTCACTTCAATGAGATGTCAATCAAAGTATGTTAGTCTAGTTGTCAGTACCCACACTAATACTGAAAGAAGCATTAAGCTTTACAAGACAATAAAGACAAGCTGGAGAGGTACCAGAAAGTCATTGGTTTTAATCTTAGTTAGATTAAATATTCATTTTGACAAACTAAAAAAAAATACATCTTAAAAAGAATAACAGAAAAGCTGTTGATTTTCAGGTCATTTCTCTAAAGGATCAAGGGAGGAGGGACTGGCAACTATTCTCCTTAAATGCTACCTTAGTGTTGGTAGTTTGCAAATATGGAGTATTTATTGTTTGATTTTTGTGCCTTCCTTACAACCTAAGTTTGGCAGAAACCCTACAGCATATTCTCAGGGAAAAAGAAAAAAAATTTAGACATTTCAACCATCTGCCAGATATACCTATCAAATTATTCATTTCTCAGGCTGCTTAAGGTTATTTAAATTCATAGCTTTTCAAACTACTGACAAGGTTTGCACACTGTGAAGAAAATGAATATTGTTAAGGGTTAAATGGACAGCTTCACACTTTAAATGCATTATATATTCACCCCAGGCACTCTCCTACTGATTTTTCTCTTTATTGTTTTATTTTACGATCAGAAACTCTTCCTAATTGTGGACCATGCTGACAATCTGCATGACAATGGAAAGATTCAAACAAAAGTGACCCAGGTATAGGACAACAGTTGCATTATACCTAAGGAAACAAGATTTCACATAAATTTTAGATATACAAACAGGGCTTTGAGAAAGAAAGGTACACAAAGTTGAATCCACATTCTGCCTTGCTGGGCATATATACCCTACTCTATGCAATTTGCATGACTTGACATGTAGACAGGCAAGATCACCTTTAGAAGTGGTCGTCATTAAAATGCAGACTGTCTATCAAGAGAAATGGTCTCCCAGAAATCAATACCTTAAAAACCCTTGTGGCTAACTGTTCTGCCAGGCACTTTCAAATTTTTATAACACTGAAAATAGTGTAGAGTAAGTAGAGGTTTCATTTCTTTGATTTCTTTTTATCACATTCTGTCAGTCCTCGATCAAATTTCATAACTCAAAGACATACATTTACCACCAGGGGTAGTTCAAAGGGATGTTGACCTTTGATTTACAAAACCCCTTAGATTTACTCTGTGCTTTTCCTGAGAGGTTCTCCCTTTCCACATACCACCAGAATTTCTTATACAAATAAGAAAAAGCCTGCTGAGTTCAGGACATGGCTAATGGCTGAGCTGGACCTTAGTCCCCCTGGTGGCCAAGGGGTCATACTTCATGATCCTGCTTTTTGTTGACTGGTTTGCAAAACTGGTTTGGGGAGAGATTGCAAAGTATTGTAGTAAACTCTGATGCAAAGGGGCAATCATGCTGTGAGTGTCTGACAAGTATTGCATGTTTGTAAATAATTACACTTGGACCACAAGATTTGGATTATGATGCCCTTATCATAAAACCTTGCTCTTTCCTGTTAGACACACTTGGCAAAAGACATTCTAATCCTCCTTCAGAACTAAATAAATCAGCTTAGGCCAGTTACTTAACTTTTCTGAGCCTTGATTTTTCTTACCTGTAAAATAGGGCTAATAATTCGCTCCAGGTCATAGAATTCCTGGGTACAATAAATGAGAGAATATATTACAAGGACTTGGATCCATGATTTTGTAGACTGTTGAAAATGAGAGCTGTGATATGATCGTTGATATGATGATATCATTTTTCAAAATAATTGCTATAATGATTACTGATAGTTGTAAGGATAGTTCTCATCAGTTTCATGTAAAATAGAGTTACATTCTTAATTTATGAATTATGAATATTGTTCATTTATTAGAAGTCCTCAAGTTCACATATACAGAAAGTGGGAATTGTTTTTATTTTTCCTTTTGTCCATAGAAAGAAGATTACAATTATGAAGAGCCAAGTCTAGGCAAGCTCACACAAGTCTGAAACTAAAACAATGTCCCTTTGCACTGAAAACAATATAAAACTGTGTGGTTATGATAGCACTCATTAAACCAAAATACTCAAATTTTATATAAAATATGCAGTGTTATATTAGATATTGTTGTTTCAGTAAAATTTGCATTACTTAGAGGATAATAAATAAACAAAAATGAGATTTCTACAAAGATTGGGGACATTTGGTTGCTTGCATAGACCTTGAAGTTCAGAGGCAGTAGAGCATACATGGGTTCTGGTGTCAGATGTTCAGAGTTTGGATTCTGGCTCCATCACCTGAAGGCGATTGTGACCAGGAAAAGATTCCTAAATATCTGTTTCCACATCTGCAATAGGGGGATAACAATAGCTTCCATCTTATAAGGCTTTTTAGAGAACTACATAAATTCATACGTATAAGTGTATGAAAGATAACTGACAGCCAATAATAATAATACTAGCTAACACTGTATGTTCTTCCTCCACATGCATTGTCCGATGGATGTTTGATGACATTTTTAAAACTAAAGAATATATCAGTTGAATATTCTTAAAATGCTTAGGCCTGGGATTATGGTTACTGATTGATCATCTTCAAGATAATGAGGAAAGAACAAATAGATGTTCTCTTCCACCCTTGAGCCTTAACAATAATCTTGATATAAGGCAATAAGGCTTCTGTTAGATACAAACAGGATTTCCTAAACCTGGAATACCTCATACACTGAAATGGATTATTGAAGGAAGTAGTAAAATGTATTTCTTTGAAGAACTTAAAAAATGAGTTTGTTAAAGGTGAGAAGGATGCTTTAGAAGTTGATTATACCTGCAGGCAAGCAGATGAAAGATTAGACTATTTTACTTTGCTTTTTACAAGTCATCTTCAGCAACATGGAGCAGACTGAGAAGACTTAGACCCTAGACTATTCTCCCCTATATCCTAGGGCAGATACTGTGGACACAGACCTATGTGTAGATTCTGAAAACCAGCAGTCAGAGGAGAATGTATGGAGTGGGGAGCTTTCTCCCTGATGTAACTGGCATTACATGATTGCAGGCTGGAATGGAAAGCAGTGTTTCTATAGTACTTATCCATTTTATCCCTCCTTTATCCTCTCCAAAACTATAAATAGCTTATAAAAATACACTCAATTCAGCAAGATAAAAGCAAACTAAAAATAATTATGTGAGCCTTTCTGGACTTTGGGGAGGTGAACTTGGTAGAGAGTGTCAGGGATGAGATTACTGCAAACAAATATTGGCTGTGTGGTCCTGCATAATTGATCGAAGTGGATGCTAAATTTTTCTAAAGGCTATCAAAAGGTAGAAAACACAGTTACATAATTCAGGTATCCAAAAAATACAAACAAGCCAATAAACAAAAAATAATGAATTTCAAGTAAAATATAACGATTCCTCTTTCTAGGTTCAAACAGCAGCCTTCTATTGCTCACAGAAATGGATTTCACAGAGTTGGCTGATTTTTATAATGCCCTTCAGTGTTGGCTAATGGTGGACAAAACAAGTGCAACACAAGCTACCAGGCAAGGGTTGGTCTGTCAGTGAGTACCAGGGCTCCAGTATGTGGCTGGGATCCAGAGGTCACACTCTCTTCCCTGGTTAGGGGACTATGATGAGCAAAGCAAAGGTGCAGACCTAATGGCATTAGGGAATTTCTCAGGTGAAAAAATAGGGACTAAGGTAGAGGAAAGAAGACAGAAATCCAGTTATCCAAACTGGGGCACAAAATGAAGATGCTTTCTGAGGAACAATGCCTAATTCCAGTTATAGAGCTGAGAGACAAGGTCAGAGTCAAATCAGAAGTGAGAGATTCAGGATGTGTAGTTTCCAAACAGTTGGTTGGGAAGGATTTATTAAGTCCATTCTGATTCAAGTGAGAGTAGTGCTAGAATAAACTTAGAGGTTGAGGTACAGCAACCCTAGCTGGAAGGCGTGACAGAGTATTATTGTAAGATATTATGAGAGTACTTGTTCTGCCTTTCTTTCAAAACAAACCTAAAATCTCAACAGACTCAAATAGAGAATATTGTAAATGGACATGAACACATTAAAATTTTTCAGAAGGCAATTTGAAGTTATTCCTTTGTCATTAAGCTTGTTTTGACTACTTGTTTTGAGGCTCTAATAACTTTGATACAACTCCAAGATGTGCCACTATTTCAGAAACCCTATAACTTCTTCATTATCTACACTTCTATTATGATTTCAATTTGCCTTCTAAAGCCCTTTAGTCTTTCTTTTTGCTATTTCATTGCTTCCCTTCCCTACTACTTATTCTATAAAGTATTGCTTTTTCACACTTTGACCATATTATTCCTGCTTACAGTATAGGACAATAAAATTTATTATTTAACCCAGGTGAAAATATTACTTCATCTGTTTTCTACCACATTCTATATAGTTATACTCAATATTTTAATTATCCTCTGTTGCTTTAGTGTATTGTGGCAGGCTGTGCAGAAATTAAGTAACACAGCCCAATAGGTACAGCGATAAAGAAAAATAAGTTTATCTAACGTATTGAAAAAATATTTATCTCTTCTGAGGACTGATCTAAAGAAAACAAAAAGGAAAACTCAAATATATATTTTTAAATTGCTGTCATCACACAGGTGGCACTGGTAGCAAGGGAAATCATTTTGTGCTTTAGAAAACAATGGTCTGCTGCTACTTTTTCTTTCTTGGGTAAGAAAATTCCCCTGAAGGTATACATATGAGGGTGAAGTTCAATAACATTTGGAGTTGCCTGACTTGGTGTCAGTTTGAAATTTCAGATTTCTAAATAAAATTGACAAAGTCATTTATAGAAACTTCACATTTTTATCCTTGGGACTAATAGCAGCAGGGAATAGAAGCATCTAACCAGCAAGATAGAAAGAAAGGTCCTATGATGCTTTGTGATTTTTTAAATGAAAATAATAGAAGATGAAAGCAAATCTTTATTTCGTCTTGTTTGTGATGCCTAATAATTATGCTTGAGGGGATAAAAATACTCACTGAAAAAAGAAACATTTAAAAACTTGATAGGGTAAGCTATGCCGATTCAGGCTTGACTACAATTCTTTGTTAATCCTTTTAGAAAAGGACCTTCTGAAAATGGCTTGAGGTTGAGTTATTTTTATTTTCTGGTAATTCGTTTATTCAATATTGAGCAACATTTTACAATTACTATATTCAAGGAAAGCAATGGAAGATACAAGAAAAAGATATGGTGTCTATTTTGTCCGTAAATGAGAAAATATATTCCTACCTTTGTAATCTAAGTACTTAGCATGCTATTTATAAAGTATGCACCCAAATTTTGTTGAATTTTAATGAAGAATCTCAGTCTGGTAAGAGAAAGGAATAGTTGCAATATGCTAAGAAAAGTCTGTAATAGTATGCATGGAACACAATGGATGCACAGAGAAAGAAGTTCACGCTCCTACTCAGAGAAGTCAGCCCAGGTAAGAGGAGAGTTGAGCTGAGTTTTACAGGAGGTGTAGGTGTTTATCCATGAGTTAAGGGAAGGGAAGAACAAGCCATGATACGCAAGATGCTTGTATTGTAAATCCATCTTGTGTTGTTTGTATCACTGACTTTTAAAATTTAGAAGGTATCTTCTAGAATAAAGTGAAAACAAATGATAACTTATCATATTTGGAAAAAGATGAAAGATGTTTAGAAAAAGTAAATGTGGGGCTTCCCTGGTGGCGCAGTGGTTGAGAGTCCACCTGACGATGCAGGGGACGCGGGTTCGTGCCCCGGTCCGGGAAGATCCCACATGCCGCAGAGTGGCTAGGCCCGTGAACCATGGCCGCTGAGCCTGCGCGTCCGGAGCCTGTGCTCCGCAACGGGAGAGGCCACAACAGTGAGAGGCCCGCGTACCACAAAAAAAAAAAAAAAAAGGTAAATGTGCTTAACAAGTAATACAATATTCAAGGCATCAGGAAAACACAAACCAAAACAAATGAGATGGCATTTGCAAGTACTGACAAGACTTTTAAAATCATAAATCCAAGATTGGTTGAAAAAACCAATAAAATGGAAAACATTTCTGGAAGAAATTTTGTCAAGCTAACTCACGACACACCTTAAACATATTTGACCCAGCAATTCTACTTCTAGGGGTTTATATAACCCAGGTATGTACCAATATTTATATAACAATGGCATCATTAAATACTTATTTATAAAAAAAGTAAAAGCACACCAAATATCCAACAATAACAATGGTCAAGAAACTTGAATACGTCATCTAAAGAAATACTACCCAGAACTTGAACAGTATGTCTTTTAAAACATTTGATGTCAGAGAAGGTTGCTGAAAATATAATATTAAGTAAATAAAAAGGATACACAACAGCATATTTGTAATGACATTGATGTATTCAAGCAAATGTATTTATTGCAACATCCACTCTATTCAGCCAACAGCAATGGTCTTGATTTTGGATTCATGAGTAAAGATTCAGTTCCCCCAGCAGCAAGATTATCTTGTGTTAAGAAAGGACATAAAACAGGCAACGCAATAAACCCTGTTTACCTAGAGACCAACGATTCTCCCTTCATTCCACAAATTATTTCCCTCCCTCTATGTACATACCATTTCTCCAATCAAGAGGTGGAGATATATCCTTTCTCCTTGAATTGGGCTGAACCTTTAACTGCTTTCTGGTATTCTGGGATTTTGAGTCTAAGCATCATGAAAGCCTGGCAGTTTATGCTTCTTCCTTACTGTGATGTGACTGCTAAGAAGCTACATGGATAGCTTCATGTCATGAATCAAGGTGCCAAGATCATAGCCCCAGCTGAGTTTCTGGGGAATATTAGCATCAGCCATGTGAATGTCAATACTCCATCCCCAGTTGAGCTGTCCAGGCTGATGCTACAAGGAGCAAAGTTGGGCTTTGCTCCTGCCCTGTCCGGATGACAAATAAATGGTGCTGATTTAAACCACTAAGTTTTGATACACAGCAGTAGAAAAACAAAACGAGACAACTCCATAGTGGAGCTGAGATCTGAATTCCCTTCCACGAGACTTTTGAATGTCCCATCCACTTCAACCACTTTGCATTTGGGATCCGCATGGATACAAAATTCTAGACTCGTTGGGTATCAACCACCTCAGTTCAGGGATGCTAACAGATCTATGGTGACTTCAGCTTTTGTGCCTTATAGTTATGTAGTCTCTTGAGGAATACATGATTAACGTCCATTTACTAGTACAACCACATTTCATAAATATAATTACTCAATAAACAATCTGGGCAACAAGTTTCAGGTGTTTGGAGATCCTGTACGTGCTACTTTGGACAGCTTCTCATTTTTCTGGGATCTTAGTATATTCCAAAAAGTTCCTTGAATTATCATTAAAAGGAGTATTCAATCAAAGGACAAATCCTCAAGTGTCACGAGGTAAAGGAGGTAACTGCTGTTTATCCTTTCTTTCCATCTATCTAACTGTATTTATATTGGGCTCCTTCAGGCTTTCACTGAGTGACCTCTCTGTGACAGAAAGCCAGATTCATTTTTTCAGGAGGCAGTCACTTCTTTTTTGACAACTTGTGTTTCTACACTGATTACCACGCAACAGTAAAACCCTATTGGGTTGGTGCCCGGGCTATTCCTCCTATCTATAAATGGTGAATGGGTGACCAGATTGGTAGGTTAGGGAAACATGTCAGGGATGCTTTACACAGCCTTTCTGCCCCATTTCTCTAAAGAGCCAGGAGGACAGCAGGAAGCATTCTGCTCTGCTCCTCCTTGACGGCATTTGTCAGAATAAGCCATGCTACCTGGGAAGGCCTGTGGTGATACATTACTGCCTGTGACTGTATAGACATGTCTGTTTAATTATGGGGTTTCTTATTAGGAAGTCAAATATTGTCCCATATCTAGTCAACATTCTTCAATATAAAATTTATGGGGGTGACCATATATGTTGTTGTCTGTACTCAGAGACTTGAGAATGAGCGATGGTACCAAATAGAATAAACAAGTGTTATTGTTTAGGCAATACCAACTTTAGCACCAATAAAGCTGATATATATATTCTGCCTGATTTGTTCTTGTGGTTTATCACTTAATTGAGTCAGGCCTTATGATGGGAAGAATAGTGTTATTTTTTTGATCCCTTAAAATCCTAAAATTGATAATTTCTTTAAATTTTCTAGCTTTCAGAGCAATGCCTTCCAAAAGTGAAATACTTAAACTAGTCAGTGTGAAAAAAAATCTGGAAAATTATACTGTCAATATTGCTTTTCTTCAAAGGGTAAGATTTTAGGCTAATTTCAGTATGAATTAACTATATATATTGAAATTATATATATATAAATATGTATATATATGGAGAGAGATATTCCGCGTTTGAATTTTTACAAGTATTTCATTTTTACAAGTATTTCTTTGATAATCAGGAAAAAGAAATTAAAGAAAAAAGTCTCATGATAAGCAATGAGTATGCTTATTATGTAACAAGCCTTACATTATCTCACTTAATCCTATTAAGAACATATGAAGAAGATCTCATTTCCCTGTCTTATTAATAAGGACACTGAAGTTCAAAGATATTGTGCCCAGGTAATGATGAAACCAGAATTTGAATTTAGGCCTATTTGGGCCCACAGTCCACGTGGTTAATTGTGGTGTTATGCTGCCTTACTCTTCAGCTCATGATGGCTGATAATTGAGTTGGGAATTGATAGCTCATTTCTCATTTCACTCTATGTTATATGGTTGGTTCCTGTGTGAAGATAAGTGCACCTGAGCTCAGGTCTCAGATCAGCAGTGAGCATTCATTTCTAATTACCAAGAATATCTAGTATCATATTTTCATAGTCATAGAACAATTCCTTCACATCTAACATACACACTCCAATCTCAGTGGAAATTTTACTATGTCTTGCTTTCTATTTAGTCCTCATAGGACTGATTTACATGTCTTGGATATAGCATTTTACATATTTAGCTGTTTCTCAATTTTGTAATATTCAGCACATTGTCTGTTGGTTTTGTTTTGTTTCATAACTTACTGTAGAATCAACAAATGTGTGGATGCACATGAGCACAAGATTGATTAAGCACAACGTACTACATTCAATCATGTGTGCTGACAATCGGAATTAAATTTCACACCAAATCTTGTTTTCCATGTAATAGCTCACTTATCTTTTTAAGGGAAAATTTACTTATGCTGAAAGATCAGCTGTGAATTAATTAGATTTAGAGAGGCCAGAATGAAGGCCTGTGGAAGTAACTGTGTGATCTTTTACCTATACTACAGATGTTATTCATTCAACTCTAAAAATATTCTTCTTAAAAATAGATGAGTTTTATTGAAAAGAAAATGAACCTACACTTGGAAAATATGTATTGATTTTTAAATATTAGTGTTTTAATTGGCATTGCAATACTCTTTGCTTTGGACTCAGAATAGGAAACTGATCTTACTCTGAAGTAAGTTGCTGTGTAGTGATCAGCTCTGAAAGAAAGTGGTGAAAATCAAGAAAAGCTGCTAGGAGGAATGAGGTTGAATGAACGCAATATCAATAACATGAATGCTGCCCATTGGAAGGAGGGCATTTGGGGTGCCTTTCTAGCTTACCTACTGAAATTCTTACTTAGTCATTCTACACCTTGATTTTATCCATTATGAAGTAAAGATGATAATAAGGAATGCATTCCGTAGGAAAACTTTAAAGAAAACAGAATTGTTTTGAAATTTCTTATGATCAAATATAGCACAAATTTTCATAAATATATTGATATTAATTCTTGAAACAGAAATATAATGATAATAGCCATCCAAAGATTGTCCCTTTAACTAATTTGTCTACTAAGTTTAAGTATGGCCAGTTGTTATATATTTTAAAAGTTCACGTAAATTTCCACTAAAGATTATGACTTGCATACTTTGAAATATTATTTTTCTTTAAGTGACAACTTATTTCTCTAGTAAACAGATATTTAATGCACAGAGTACAGATAAAGAGAGTTACTTCTTACCCATAGGAGTTCATTATCTTGTTGGGGGGTATAAGCATCACCCTGTCAGGAAAAAAATGGATTCTTTATGAATGAAAATTGCTTAGGTTCTCTAGGTTGAAGCAAAATGAAATGCTTTTCTTCTAGAATGATTAGGCAACTTGTGAAAATCTGATAAAAGGTTTTTCTCTTGTGCAATTCCTATTTTTAAAAAACTCTATGTTGCCTATGTTTAATACAAAACATCATATATTAAAGTAGTAAAAGTTCATCTAGTGCCAAACACTTAGAGGTTTACAAATATTTTGGCACAAAGAGCTAGGGAGTAGAGGGTTCACAGCAAGGGGTCAATGCTTTTTCCCCCTTGACTCAAAATGATTTGGTGTTTATTGTTTAATGTAGAATGTTTTTAAAAATATAATGAAAAAATGAAAGCATTCTCTTTTCCAGAGCATTTTACTTTAGTCTTAGATCTCAACTTTAAAAAAAAACCTTGACATAAAAATTGTATTAATAATTCATGGACTACATTAATGGCTGAGTTAAAACTTTAACAAGTTGGTATTACAAAACTGTCAAAAACGTAACAGCCCTGCCTTCTTTAATTTCAACTGCTTCTGATGAAGCGTAGGGAAATGCCTTATTGGTGTGCAGTGTTACCAATTATCTGACAGAGCCAGAGTGTATTTCCAGCTAATCAGAAATAAGAGTGCAGAATTAAATCTCCCGTGTGAAACTCATCATTTACATATTTATGATTCAGAAATGATAATAAGGCTAATGAGAAACTCACATACTGCCTTTAAAAGTCAAGTCAATCTACAGTTAATTTTCAACAGATAAAGCTCCTCATACATGGTTGCAGAAAGATGATGTCTGTTGATAACAATTTATTTTAATTAAACATTACAAGTTGTATAGACATATCCATACATCATATAAGGGGGTTTGTTTTTTTAACTGCCACCTTTGGGCTAAGACTGAGATACAAGGTTAGTGAAAATGGGTGTAACACAAGGAGTGTATACAAATAAAATGCTTTAGGGAAAATGGTGACAAAATATGCCTGCATGCACACACCTAACCCCAGCACTGCTTTATATGTGTCTGCGAGGATCAGAGAGGAGGTGACCAGTTGTAGTTTGTGAGGGCTCTTTAAAGCTGTTGAAAGCTTGGAGCTGCGTGTTGCATACACATTTCTGAGTTGAGGCAATACGTCGTATGCTATGATTATGCTCATTAAGTGACACTATCTTCAGAGCCAAGGCATTTGAATATGCTCACTGCTGCAACATCATTAACAAAAGAGATGACACGCTCCCACCCTTACATCCACTCTCACTAAGAAATTCCTTACACAAGTCATTAATTTGTTGATGCTGGCAGATGACCCTTTCTGTGTATAATATGGGTTTTAGTTCTCTGTGGGTGTTCTTATTTGTGCAAGTATTTGGGGGCACTTTAGCAGACCTTATTTTCAAAGCATACTTTTTTCCTTTGAGGTGGCTTTAAAATAAACTTGAATTGAAAAGTTTTAGTACCATAAAGTGTGCTTATTTCTATTTTACTCTCCTTTTAAGCTCATATCCTAAGAATTTTTGCATTGAATAACATTGCCCTGTGAGAAAGAATAGAGACTTAGTGTAACACTTAGTGTGTTAGAGTGCTGTGTAACACCTACTGTTTTCAACATCATTATGATGATAATAAAATAACAATAAAGAATAACAATAACTTATATAGTCATGGGAACAAGAGAGGACAAATATAGCTCTAGAAAAGGAAAACATCGTCATATCCACATTGCTGTATTCGTTTTCTATTGCTGCATAAGAAATTACAACAAATAGTGGCTTAAACAATACACATGTATTATTTCAGTTTCTTTGTGTCAGAAGTCTGAGCACAGGCTAACTTGGTTCCTTGCTCAGGGTCTAATAGGCTGCAATCAAGGTGTCTATTGGACACCTCTGAGGCTCATTGTCTCTTCCAAGATAAAATAGTTATTGGCAGAATTCAGTTCCTTTTAGTTGTAGGACTAAGGCTGTAATCTCCTAGAGGTTATCTACAGTTCCCTTCTATGTGGTCCTGCTCCATAGACAGTTCACATCATATCAGCTTGCTTATTTAAAGTCAACAGAGGAGTCTACTGCTCCAGTCCACTAAGACAGTGTCTTATGTAATGCAACATCATCATAGGAGTGACATCCCATCATCTTTGCCATATTCTATTGGTTAGAAGCAAGTCATAAGTCTTGCTCTCACTCAAGCGGACAAGTTTGTGAATCATTGTGGGTGACCTTACAGTGTGTCCAGTTGTCCATCACAGTCACTGAAAGGCAGCACAGAACACTGTGTTAAGAATACAGACCCTAGCTTACACATGCTCAAATATCAGCTCTATCATTTACTAGCTACATGACATTTGCAAGGTGCTTAACCATTGTGTGCCTCATTTTTTTCATGCTTAAAAGAAGGCTAATGATGAGATCTGTACCTAATCTTGTTGTGAGGATTAAGTGCATTAATTCATTTTAGACACTTAGAACACTGCCTGGTACATAGTAAGTTCTCGATAAATATTACTGTTGCTGACTATTATAGTGGAGTAAACAATTCTCATTTCCATATTCTTTAGGGAAGACGTAACACTACATACATATATATATATGTATATGGAAACTTTCCAGTGAAATGACAAAAGTCATACTTTACCACTACATTATTTCCTTTGTGCCTACCATGATATCTATGATTTTAATCATTGAGTTTATTATTTGTGCTATGCCCTTGTATCTTGACTTTTGGAGGTTACCCCATGAATAAAGTTTATGCCCTGAAACCTCATTTGCTCCAAACATAGCAATGCTAGATAAAATTAAAAACAAACAAACAAAAAACCAACAACAAATAACAAAAACAAAATTGATCCAAGTGGAGTAAAAAAAAAAAAAAATTCATGCCTAAGATAAAAGACCTGGAAAATGTTAAGCAGCTGTCAAGGAAGAAATGACTCTATAATTAGAAGCAGGAAGAGATACCTAGAGTATGGCTATATGGACCAAAGGTGACTGAAAACATTCTACGTAAAACAGGGCTGAAGCTAGGCTAGGGTCTTGAAACTAGGGACTGAGTTTGGACTTCTCCTGCCAACCTCAACTATGATGGCAGGTGAGGAAAAACAAATCTATTTTTTATATGAGAAATGAACTAAAACATACACAGACACACACACACAAGCTAGACAGGCAAAAGGAAATATGGAGAGACCCTTTCCATCAGAATCTAAAAAAAACTGGCTTGATGTCTCTGCGCTTGAATCTGCAACCTTCCCAATAACCCACAAGGCAGTAGAAAACCTCAACTGGAATTTTAAGGTCTGGTTACGGAAAGGGGGACTGGAAGAACCGTGGAAACAAATGCAGAATCACCTGGCCATTTGGAATAAGCACAGAGGGAAAGAGAGAGAAAAAATTATAAATAAAAACAAAGGCAAATAGCCTCCACCTAAAATGAATTTACAAATAAAAATGTTAAAATACACTTAGAAATATAATACCAAAAAAGATAAGTAGAACATGAATTTACTGCAGCGAAAATTAATTTCACACAAACTTTTTTTTTTTTTTTTCTGTGGTACATGGGCCTCTCACTGTTGTGGCCTCTCCCGTTGTGGAGCACAGGCTCTGGACACGCAGGCTCGGTGGCCATGGCTCACGGGTCCAGCCGCTCCGCGGCATGTGGGATCTTCCCAGACCGGGGCACGAACCTGTGTCCCCTGCATCGGCAGGCGGACTCTCAACCACTGCGCCACCAGGGAAGCCCCCACACACAAGCATTTTTAAAAAGTATAAAAAAAGCATTTTATTGTGGCCAGTGAAATAAAAGTAAGACATGACTTCCATAAAAAATACAAAAATTTGAAAAAAAATACAGATAGAAATTAGACTAGAAAAGGTTAATAGAATATGAATTAATTTAAAATATTTGAAAACAAAATTATTTAATTAAATAAAAAATAAAAAGGATAAAATTTAGAGTTAACACAGTAACAAGAAATGAGTGAACTGGAAGGTATACTAAGGCTTTTTAAAGAAAAAATATAAAGAGATTTTAATAAAAGCAAAGAAAGATTTTTTTTAAATACAAAAGAACATTTAAGAGACATGAAGGATAGACTGAGAAACACCAAAATTTGTCTAACAGGAGATTTGGAAATAATGAATGGCAGAAATAATGACAGCATATATTTGAAGAAATAATTATTGAGAGTTTTCTAGACTTAAAGGGAGACATGAATTTCCAGTTTAAAAGTTCATTTCAATTGGAGCTCTATTTACAATAGCCAGGACATGGAAGCAACCTAAGTGTCCATCAACAGATGAATGGATAAAGAAGATGTGGCACATATATACAATGGAATATTACTGAGCCACAAAAAGGAATGAAACTGAGTTATTTGTAGTGAGGTGGATGGACCTAGAGTCTGTCATACAGAGTGAAGTAAGTCAGAAAGAGAAAAACAAATACTGTAGGCTAACACATATATATGGAATCTAAAAAAAAAAAAAATGGTCATGAAGAACCTAGGGGCAAGATGAGAATAAAGACACCTGCTAGAGAATGGACTTGAGGATATGGGGAGGGGGAAGGGTAAGCTGTGACAAAGTGAGAGAGTGGCATGGACATATATACACTACCAAACGTAAAATAGATAGCTAGTAGGAAGCAGCCGCATAGCACAGGGAGATCAGCTTGGTGCTTTGTGACCACCTAGAGGGGTGGGATAGGGAGGGTAGGAGGGAGGGAGACAGAAGAGGGAAGAGATATGGGGACATATGTTTATGTGTAACTGACTCACTTTGTTATAAAGCAGAAACTAACACACCATTGTAAAGCAATTATACTCCAATAAAGATGTTTAAAAGAAAAAAAGTTCATTTCAAGTACCAAGCTGCATTTTTTAAGGTAAAAGTAAGTCCATACCAAGGAACACTATAGTAAAATTATATAAAGTCGAAAACAAAAGAAACAATCTTGAAGCTGAATGGAAAGGAAAAAAACAAGAGATAACTGAACAAATGGGTATCATTAGCAACAGTAATTTCTAGAAGAAAATGATGTATTTGCTTTAAATAATCAGTTAACTATTTCTTTGGATTTAGTCTGTGTTCTAATTAATCTGTATATCTTTTGATATGGCTACTATTATTATTCCCATTTTACAAATGAGGGAATTGAGGCCCTGAGAAGTTAAGAGACTTTCCTAAACTTATATAGCAGTTAAAAGGTAAAAGATATTTATCTTATGTTTTTATAACCAGCTTAATTAGTATTTGACAGTAAGGACTAAATCAATATTTTCCAAGATCATATAACAGAAAGAATTTAGCACCCTACGTCACTCAAATAACTCTTGGAAATTGCACTTAATTAAGAAGATGAGTGAACCCAGAGAGAATGCACAGGATGTAAGTAAGAACAGAAGCATAGAGCTTGACAAATGATGTCAGTAAATTTGCTTAACTGTAAATTTGATTTACAGTCAAATTTTACTGACTGTAAAGATAATAACTATTTTCTGAATTTAAAAAGGTAAAATAAAAACTCGGAAATATTAAGATGTGTTAATTGGGATGATAGTTATAAAGGAGAGTTAAAGCATAGCAAGTTTTACTGCCATTTTGGGAGGAAGACAAAAATACTGAATAACAGTTGACTTTATTAGATAAATATGTCAAGAATATATATTAAAATTATATTCTAAAAAATATATATATTATAACTTACATATATTATATATTATAAATTCCTGGTAGTATATGGATAAAAGAAGATTATGGGTTGTAGAAAACAGTACTAATAGTGGCAGAGAAGGAAAAAAAAGAAGGGTAAACCCAAAATGCACAATAAAATGGTGGGAAAAGTTAAACAATACCATCACAATAAATGTAAATGGATTATATACACCTACTAAAGTACAAAAAGACTTTTTAATAGGAAAAAACTTATCTAGCTATACCTGCTTTAAAAAAATCACAACACAAATAAAACCACATTGAAATGTTCCTAACAAAAAAATGGCAAAGGATATACTGAACAAAAACTGTTCAGAAGAATGCTATTTGCCAATAAAATAATAGGCAAAATTAAAATTAAGGCAAAACATTAACATAGATTAAAAAGTATATGGCGTAATAATGAAAATAAAATTTATATAGAAGGCATAAAAATTATAAAATTTTACATACATAACATAATTAAGAAATCAATAAAGTGAAAAATTTATCAGACACCGATAAACCAAGCAGTTAAAGAAAGAAATCGTTAAGCTCAACATATTTTTATACAAAACTGACTATAATTTTAAAGAAATGATTATTCACAAAACACATTTTTAACTGTAAGGCAATTAAAATAGAAAGCAACACTTAAAAGATGGATTTAAAAAATAATTTATGCTTCAAAATTTTAAAAGCTTTCAGAAATAACTTAGTTTCTTTGAAACTTCACTTCCTTGAATGCTTTTTATAAATCTACATGTAGTATTTTATATTCCTTTTCTTTTTTCAGTTTCATCTTGTTAAACACTTGGCCCTTTTGTTTCAACCTGACAAAATCATCTTAGATATTAACTCACTCTATAACCAGTGTAAATTTTATTCCTCCATGATTGGTGTCAGTTTCTATATTAATAAAAATCTCTTCCATACACTCCTTTGAATCATTTATAAAAATGATAAATCAAAAATGAAAAATGTTAACAGAAAGGACAGAGACTTAAACTAATGTATCTAATTAGTGATGGAATAATGCATTAACCCTTTCAGATTATAAAGATTTGTATATTAATTATCTCTTTTTTATTCTCTGATACTGCATAAGATAGGAGTAATATAGCTTCCCTTTTAAGACTGTGCCCAATTATGGCCCTAAACTTTTTTTACTTATCCATAACATGACCAAGAAAACATTGATTAAAAAGGAAAAAGATTTTGCTAAAGGCTTAAGGGAGCAAAGAAGAAATAGACAATAATACATGCATCTTCTGACATGCAGATATAACTTGTTTTTTGAGGCATACAGATTTTTCTTTGTTGACTTAGGATATAACAACAACAAAAAAAAGAGAGCGAGAGAAAGAAAACTTTCCAGAGTACTGACTTTCCAGTTCCTTATTTCCTTACTTGTAAGATAAATACTAATCATAAATTTCACCTCTAAGGAGTATCCTCAGACATCTAGATCCATTAGTAAAGGTCAAGAAAGAGAGCAATTTTATCCCCCTTACAATTTTGTGACTGATTCTCTAACTTTGTATACCTCATCAAGATAGCTATATTTTAAGAGACCAAAATAACAATAATATTCCAAAAGAGTTCCACTCATATGGTCATGGAGGAAATTATTCCAGAAATACAGTGCATTATTTAGGGGTTAAGGAGCTTAGGTACCAATCCTCACTGGAGTCAAGCACTGTAGTGTGAGTCAGAGCAAGAACAAGATTTTCCCCTCTCTGGGCCTAAGTTTTCTCATCTCCAAATCATGGGGTTGGGCTAATTTAGGTATAAGGCTTCTTCTTATTCTAATCTTTTGCTGGGCTATGATCTTCCCCACTGCATCCCATCTGTTCAAAGCTTGGCTCCCCATCAAACTCAGAAAAACATTCTCTCTATATATCTCAGCTATCTAGAAAAATTTCTTCTTCTTCTTCTTCTTTTTCTTCTTCTTTTTGTAAATACCTCTTGGCAGGAATATCTCCATTTTTTCTGATTTAAGCTCAAGGTCTTCTTCCTTTAGTGGCTTGGGTCTCCCTTTTCATGGGTGTCCCAATTGTGTATCTGGTTTCTCTGCAGCTATGCTTAGTTGGTTGGCTTTTTTACTTTCTTGATAGAGAATTAATTCCTCTCTGGCCTCTCAGTCTTTGTGAGGCAAATAAAGATTTCCTTTTATTGCTTGAATTGTCATGTAGGATGGTTTCTGCTATTTCCCTAAGCCTCTTGAAGGTAGGTTTTTAGCCAAATGCAATTATTCCCAAGTGCAATCGGCTACATGACCTCAATCTTCTTCAAGCATATCCTTAGCCTACAGTGCTCTGCTGACCCTGCAAAGCTTTTATAATCCCTTCTCTTAAATATGCACTTCCAGAGGTAAATCATTAACTTTCCACTCAAATTGCTGTATCAACAACTTTTGTTCACATACATTAAAGGACATCAACTACCTGACATAAGCGTTCAAGTCCTTGTTGCAGTAAGGTGATATCCTATGACATCTGTGGAATTTTACTGCCTGGTCATCTCCCTCTTCAGTATGCTATGAATTGGTGGGAAACATAACTAAATCTAAGAAAGTCAACTGTAATTTGGAAGATTTGTACAATAGATTCTAAGTTAATATATTAATAAGTAGCAGCTATTTTTTATTTGCTAGTGAAATACATACCTTGTCTTAGAGGGGTAGTGACATTTTAACTTGTCAATTAAGAGTAATTACACAGTAGAGGGAGAAAAGAATGACAGGATATAGTATGAAAGTAAGAATAAATAGGTTGTGCTTAGAACATGTAGAGCAGTATTACATGATGAGGTTAAAATGACAGGCTGGTAAGTATTATCAAAAATATAATCTTAAAGAGTTATAGTGAGGGCTTCCCTGGTGGTGCAGTGGTTGAGAGTCCGCCTGCCGATGCAGGGGACACGGGTTCGTGCCCCGATCTGGGAATATCCCACATGCCGCGGAGCGGCTGGGCCCGTGAGCCGTGGCCGCTGGGCCTGCGCGTCCAGAGCCTGTGCTCCGTGACGGGAGAGGCCACAGCAGTGAGAGGCCTGTGTACCACAAAAAAAACGACAAAAAACAAGAGTTATAGTGAAAGGCAAACTTTTCCTTTGAGGAGAGTAACATAATCAGGTTTGTGTTCTAGTATGATCATGAAGAGGATAAACTGGAGGGAAAGAGACTAGAGGTGAGATAAAGTTAGGAAATGTGGACTGAGGTAGTAACAGAGGAGAGGAGAAAAAGATGCTTTAGGAGTTGATAATCACCAGATATGGAGATGACAAAGAGATACCTAGAGGAATTGAGAGGGTGAGGCCATGTCTTATTGTTTTTTTTTGATTTGAGGTTTCTCTCTATTTTATTTTTTAATTGGGGTATAGTTGCTTTACAATGTTGGGTTAGTTTCTGCTGTACAGTGAAGTGAATCAGCTATATGTATACATGTATCCCCTCTTTTTTAGACTTCCTTCCCATGTAGGTCACCAGAGAGAACTGAATAGAGTTCCTTGTGCTATACAGCACATTCTCATTAGTTATCTGTTTTATACATAGTAGTGTATGTATGTCAATCCCAACCTCCCAATTCATCCCACCACCACCACCCCACCACCTCACTTTCCCCCCTTGGTGTCCATATGTTTGTTCTCTACATCTGTGTCTCTATTTCTGATTTGCAAATATATTCATCTGTACCATTTTTCTAGATTCCACATATATGCATTAACATATTATATTTGTTTTTCTCTTTCTGACTTACTTCACTCTGTATGACAGCCTCTAGGTCCATCCACATCTCTACAAATGACCCAATTTCGTTCTTTTTAATGGCTGAGTAATATTCCATTGCATATATGTACCACAACTTCTTTATCCATTCATCTATCAATGGACATTTAGGTTGGCACATGAAAACATGCTCAATATTAGTAATTATTAGAGAAATACAAATCAAAACTACAATGAGGTATCACCTCACACTGGTCAGAATGGCCATAATAAAAAAATCTACAAACAATAAATGCTGGAGAGGGTGTGGAGAAAAATGAACCCTCTTGCACTGTTGGTGGAAATGTAAATTGATGTAGTCACTGTGGAGGTTCCTTAAAAAACTGAAAATAGAACTACCATATGACCCAGCAATCCCACTCCTGGGTATGTACCCTAAGAAAACCATAATTCAAAAAGACACATGCACCCCAATGTTCATTGCAGCACTATTTACATGTCTTAATGTTTAGTAAACGAGTAGATGGTGAAGTTATTAGCATAATTAGAAAATTGAAAAGAGGTGCAAGCTTATGGGAACCAAGGGAAGACATGATTTCAACTTTAGCAGTGTTGAATTTAAAACTGCAAATAAAAATGTGAGTATTAGGAGAAGGCTGAGATGTAGAGGTATGGAGTTTGAAAGGTGGCTGAAAAACAAAGACACTCCATGTTAATAATTGTGTTTATAAAATGAATGACAGTCTTTATGGATACAGAGTTTAGATGTCACTATTATTAGCAAAGTCACTTACATTTACTTCTTAAAACCAAAGACAACTAAGTCTGTAAATGCTGTAATTGTATGTTCATTTGACTCCAAGAATGTAAACTTTTTCTTTAAGATCCATATTATTAAAGTGTCCTCAGCATGCTCCAATAACACATTTGCATGCTTTAAACACATTGCTTAAAATAATAAATATAGTGCGTGAGGGCAAATTACATATTAAAACTATTAGACAACATATAAGACCAAGATACTCTTAATTGCTTATTGTTTTTCAACCAAGAAATTCTGTCTTTAGAAATTTTGATTAAATTTGAAATGTCTTAAGTGAAAAATGTAGTGTTTCTTCCAATATCTGATTTATTTATCTATTTTTAGAGTGGCAAGGAGTTTCTGTTTCTGCAGGGCACCTCTGTGCTTCAAATCCCTACACTCAGTCTTGATGATTTCTTTGAACCTGTGCCTATTCTATTTTTCCACATTTCTTCATTCTATTAGATCTCAATTTTTTGCCTTTTATAAGGAGTAGTAGCATAAGACTTGGTGTAAGGTAACTATCTACTGATATTTTTGATATAACAGAAATAACATTACTAGACATGTAACATATTAATATTACTAATATCATTAATTCACACTCTTAAAAATTCCTTTGCGATTCCTTTCCTCAGAAGATTTACAGCACTCATTCTTTCATATAGAATCCTGGTACCACACACTTTTGGTTCATCTTCTATTATCCCGAGCTTGATAAACCATAACCACTCACCCAAAATCATATTCATCATATGTTTATATCAGCCAGAAAAGTATATATTTTTAGCTATCTTTTTTTGTTTCACCTGAGTCTTTCAGGATATACTCAGAGGGCCTCAAGTTCACACCAAATAAGCCCATTAAAATATGTCCAAAAAAGAGAAATTTCCTTCTTAGGAAAAATTCTGGGAATGACCTCTTAAAAATAACACTTTCTCTCCTAGTTCTAACATTACATATTATTTAACAGTCTCATCGTGTGGCAAATTATAGTGAATAAAAATTTTCTCAATCCTATGAAATTCTATTAGGTGGTTTTTCCCCTTAAATATGCTCCAAAACTAAAAAATAAAACATGGGTCACTTAAATGATTCATTTTGTGGGAATGAGATATATTACAAGAAACATTCTCTAAGCAATTGATAACAAAAACATAAAAGTGGTTATTTCCTTTCAAGAACAAATTCTATGTTCCTTAAAATTGTGATAAAAGATAAAATATTTTGGAGTTGTGACAGAGATGTTTATTTAGGGAATAACACAGAAACAGAAACTGTCTATTAGAAAGTGTAGAGTCCAGGAATAGAGCAGATGTGAGAAATGGTGAAGAAGAATGCACTGAAGAGGGAACAGTCCTGACTAAAATCAGTGGTGCTATTGTACACTGAAAGTATTTTGACTTTGTGCTGTCCCAACCACTTGAAGTATTTTGTGGTAGAAGGAATCAGGATTATACCCTGATGTGAGTACTATTTCCTCTAGGAAAGATGGGGACATCATGGATGAGTTTTCTCAGTATAAGAGGTTTCTGCACCTTGGAGAATCTTGTCAATCTATCGAAGAAAAAATACTAAAGAAGACAAACTTAATGAAGACCAAAACCTCTATGGAGAAATATAATTTCCCAAATCCATAGGAACAATCTAAAAATAAGAGAGAGCCCATTCTCAAAGAAATGATAGCAGCAAGGAATAACCCCGGAGCCTCAAAGATGAAAGCTCAGATAGAAATGGAGTGTCGAAAAACCATTTTCTCACAAGGGGTTATCCATGGTACTGACCACCCCATGGCAAAATCCCTTAGGATTAGAGATCTTAACTTTTCCAGGAAAACTGTCTATTCTAATGCTCATTCTGCTTGGACTTGACTAACTCTAAAACCATCTAGTTTACTTAAAACTTATTTTAATAATATATTCATGTGTTGAGCTCCTATTTTATCTCAGGTATGTATGACTTATTTTTAATTGTCATAATCTTATAAAACTAAGATTATCAATAACAAAATTAAGATTTAGTTTATAAAACTTGCCAAATATTATACAAATACTGACTGTATGCACTGAGATTTGAATCTTGGTCTATCTGAACTTAATCACATAGTCTTTCTTATATGGTACAGCTTGCTTTGCCTTGAGAGAATAGAGAGCTAGGATATAAAAGGAAGGAAAAATGCATTAAGCTAGTCATAAATTTTAAGGTCAATTAAGACTTTCTGTTACGTAATATTTACATTTTCTGCTATATAAGGACTGGAGAATTCCTTCACTCTTAAGAGACTGAGACCATGGATAACTATCACAGTGTGAGATACTCTGGGCAGTGATTTATGCATATGTTTAGAGTCACACTGAGCTCTTGTTTTATCCAGCATTTAAGTCTAGAAGAGACAGTCCACTGAAAAATGGAGAAAGGGAGACACTTTGGGGAGTGAGGGGCAAGCTCAAATGTACATGAGAATGAACCCCTACAGATTCGATGATATCAGCAGTACCAGACACTTTTGAAGGGGAAAAGTAATGGTTTGCTTAGTTGTTTAAGACATGCTTGTTCTCATCTGAGGACATTATTAATAGAACTTCAACTTTTCCCAAAGTTGAAACCTACAGTGGCTAAAGTAATGATTAGTTGTCAAGGTATCTCGAGTATACAAGATTTACCCAGAAATCTTCATATGTAATTCCAATAAGAACTTTTGCATTTTATGATTACAATACTCATCATGATCAAAATCAGTATAACCTGTAACAGCTTATTAAATTAAATATCAAATTATGAAGAGCAAAGCTTGAGTTATATATATTTTATTGCATTAACATTTCTTAAGGTATATGAATGGTAACAACCTATGTGTTACCTTAAATACTATATATAGCAGGATAGAAGAATTTGTAAAATTTTGAAAAATGTGTTTTTAAGGCAGTTGAGAGAGAATCAAATCAATAAGTTCGAAGCATGTTTTTACTTTATAGTTTACATGCATATTCAATCACTCCACATCTAAAAAATTCTTTAAAAATTATTTACAAAAAGATATATTTTCTTATCCTCAACCCTATAGATAGGTGGCCTATTCTTCCTAGTTTGGAAAGTGAAATCATTTTAGGCTGTAATGTATATTTGTGAGGTTTGAATACTTGTTGAAAATAATGTATGTCTAAAATTCTTAAGGACATAAAGTTTGGTCTATATTAGAGGTTTTTATAATAATTTGATGCTGTATTTCAACACCTAGTACTGTGCTGATTAGCACTCTTTATAGATATTTAACATAATGGGGTGAAGTTAACTATTTTAGAGTAACAATGATTCTTTTATCTTACTGTTATTCTTTTTTAATTTCAATCTGTGTGCTATGGTAAAGTGGAAAAGATATTTTCACTCCTCTAGAAATAAGTACCACATTCCATGGTACCATGAGGCGAATTAGTTCAAAATATTATTTTTCTCTATAAGCTTTAATGCTAAGCTAATAAGCAACCAAATGTCTCGAGTGAGCCATTAAAGTTATTACCCGTTTTATTCATTCACCATGTATAGGCTAGGCAAAGAAAGAGGTCCAGAAATCTGCATAGGTTTCATTGAATCTTTGCCTGGATACAAGTCTGTACAGTGTTGTAAAACCCAACACTGTTGAGTAAGAATAACTTATGGGGAAAGAATACTTAATAGGATTGCTGTATGGAAAACAATTCCCAGAGCAAACACAGAGCAGGTAATCATTTATGTTCCTCCCAAGCCAGAGTGGAGAAACATCACTGACTTTACAGAACAGAAGGCCACATGAAGAAATGGGGATGAATTAGCCTAAGATGAAGACTAAATTTGATCTCCCCAAAACAAAACATTTCAAAATTTGTGAAACATAGCTAAAGAAGTATTTAGAGGGAAATCTATAGCATTTAAAGCTTAAATTATAAAAGGATCATCTTAAGACGGCTGATTTAAAATTTCACCTCAGGAAACTACTAAATAAGGGTATTTTAACTACAAAGAAATCGAAAACACAATTCAATAGGATAAAAATATCCACGACATCAAAAGTTGATTCCTAGAAAAGATCAATAAAACTGATAAATCTCCAGTCAAACTAATTTGGAGGGATTATTTTTAAATCCACAAATTTTAAAAATTAGAAATGGAAGAAGAGACATAGCTATAGACTCTACAGAAATTTTTAAAAAAGTAACAGAGGGAGGAATTAAGAAGGGGCATAAAGAAACTTTTGGGGCTGATGCATATGTTCTTTTTAAAAAACTTTTATTGGAGTATAGTTGATTTACAATGTTGTCTGTTTCTACTGTACAGCAAAGTGAATCAGCTATAAGTATACATATATCCCCTCTTTTTCAGATTCCCTTCCCATTTAGATCACCACAGAGCATTAAGTAGAGTCCCCTGTGCTATACAGTAGGTTCTCATTAGTTATTTGTTTTATATATAGTATCAATAGTGTATATATGTCAATCCCCATCTCCCAATTCATCCCACCCCTCCCGTTTCCCCTCTTGGTGTCCATATGTTTGTTCTTCTGATAACACAGGTATATATGTGCTACAAAACATCAAATTATAAACATAGATATGCACCATTTATTGTATGTCAATTAATTCTCAATACAGATGTTAATAATTTGTTATTCCTATACATAAAAATATTACTGGACATATGCTGTGGTATGTGTGTACATGCATGCACATGTGTATGTGAGTGTTGTGAATGTCAATAAATATACATTGCAGTTTTACTAAGAATTACTTGTAGCATTTACTTCTGAATGATCTTTCCCTATCATTACCAAGAATACATGCTATCTCCTTAATTATCTTTATCTTATATTACAAGGTAGTGACATAGCTTGGATTTCTAGTTTTCTGACCTGAAAATTATCAACATAATTAATACTGCAGCATATATATGATTAAAACATTAAATTTTTCTTCAGTAAATAGAAATTTCATAACTGCATATGGCTGTTCCAGGGAATAATTTATATTTATTTTGCACTGACACAAACAATGCTAATTTAATCAATGAAACACCCTTTGAGGTAGTTATTTTTATTATCTGATTTTACAATTAAGGATTCTGAGACTTAGAAAAGTGAAGTAATTGTATGAGCAATTACACATAGCTTATAAATGTCAGCAACTAAGTCTGGTTGACTGAGGGTCTGCATCTTTATTTACCTACCAGCCTATACTGCTGTTACTGCCATGGAGGATGCCTGTAGTTGGGTATTTTAGCTCAGGTTGCAACATGTGGAAAGAAATTAAAATCATGGAGTATTAATGGAAATTGATCACATTCAAGAAACATTTACAGAATGCCTGCTATATTCAATATATTGTGCTATACCAGAGAACCTAGAAATACTGTTTCATCTGGTTAGGCACAGAATGAGTGATAAAATGTTCAATACACATATACACAAAATTTTTGTTATTATTTTATTTGTAAACAGAAGTCAATGTCTGGACTCAGCATGAGGAAGTTTGACATAACTTTTCCTGGTTGCTGGATTTTTTGTTGCCCATTTTCACTGCACGTGTTTTATTTAATTAGTTGATATAAATGTACTTGTATTAAAAATTGTTTCATTTCTTTTCTTTATTGTTATTCTCACCTCTTGGTACTTCTAAATTCCATACTAGTTGTGACTGTCATTTATTTATGAATGTAGTTTCTGCAGTGTCCTCTGATTCCTGCTGGTTCTTGTCATTCATACAGACAGCTCATCAAAATCAGAGGTAAAAGCATTCTTGAATATGTGAGTCAAAGAAAGCATATTTCAAAGTCAGTTTCTGAAGCACCTGTATTAAGGTCTCTTAGGGTGAACACTAAAATGCAGATTCCTGGCTAACCTCAAATTGACTGAATCAGAATCTCTGTTTGCTATGGCCAAGGAACCTGGATTTTATCAACCTCCCCAGGTAATACTATAATCAGTGAGGTCCAGGTCAGAGAAGCTGGCCTCAGGAACCAAAACCTACTGACCTCAAAATACAGTTATCAAAAACTCCCTTTTTTCTAAAAGCTACTTCTACGATGCTACCTTTTCAGATCTTGTTTCTAGAGACGTCTTCTCTCTTTCTCTTTTAATATTTATGTCATCTAGATGCAACCCACTCACTCTGCAGAATGCTAACCCAGTCTAATGGCTTTTGTCACTTTTCAGAAATCAAAAGCATTGCCATTAAGTTATAGGTTATTTTTAAAGGCCAGGAGAAAACAAACAGGTTAATTCTCTGAAATCAGGCACTCGAATATCCCTTCATCACTGACCCTCCCCTCTGAAAGGACTTTTCTTCATGAAATTTCACAACCGTGACAGAGAGCCATGAGATCTCAGATTTGCTTTGAACAAGAAACTTTTCCTACAGCTCCTAATTAAAAGGAAGTTTCAAACCTACAAATTAACAGTTTTAATATGCTGTTCCTGGGGATTAACTGCTTCATTTTAACAGGAATTCACTGTTAACACTGCAACTGTTTATTTTAACGGCTTGATTTTTAAATTCCAAGAGGAGTAAAACTAGTTCAAAATGATTCCTGTAATTTTTACCATTGGCCTAACAATCTTTATGTAGAAAATTTTCTTGAATAACATTATTCTCCTTTCAAGAATTTTATCTCCTTTACCTAGAATAGAATAGACTTAGAAGCAATGTCTCTTCTTTTTCCTTTTCTTTTTTTGGACTATACTTTAAAACTACCTTTGCATGTTGCTACACCTCTGACAATTGGGTGAGGAGAAAAGTTTTAATGAAAATCTTCTTTTTAAATCAAACATTTACATATGTATTTTTTTAGACAACATATTGCAGTTTTCAGAAATAAACTTTAAAAATTGAGCCACAATATAACCAATTTATAACAGTATATATAAAAACATGTTATAAATCTCTCAAAAAATCTAAAATAAATACATAAGACCAGCTTTGTAAAAGCTGACTTCTGACTTACAGAGTTTTGCTTATTCAATTGTATCCCGAGAGGACACAGAGTTCCTAATTATCAAGAATGATATCAAATTCACAGATAATCCAAAAAATTCCTCATAGTCTCTAGTTTTAAAGATTTCCTTAAAGAAACCTTTCTTTAAAGCTGCTTATCAGCAGCCAGAGTGACTGACTTAAAATGCATCTCAGATAATTATACCTTACATACTTATACCAAATGTCATTTTCTACTATCCATTCTTTCCCATTTTAATGTTTCCATCATTTTTAACCTGTTTCCACCCACATCCTACAGGAAACCAATCTCATTCATTTCTAGTTTATTCCCTCTGTTTGTTTCTGTTTACTCTTTCTGTTCATTTCTTTATATAAAAATAAGCAAATATATATTTACATATTTATACATATATGTATATGTAATATACATGTATGTATGTTTATATAATTATACACATATGTTTTATGTTGTATATATTTTCTAATTTCTTTCTTATAAAAAATGTAATGCCATAGATAGTCTTTTGCTGTTTTCCCCTAAGAATATGTATCTTGAAAACTTCATATTAAATAAACTTATGGTTATGGGGGGTTAAGAGCGGGGAGGGATAAATTGTAAGATTGGGATTGACACATACACACTACCATATATAAAATAGATAACTAATAAGGATCTACTGTATAGCATGGAGAACTCTACTCAATATTCTGTAACGGTCTATATGGGAAAAGAGTCTAAAAAAGAGTGGATATATGTGTATGTATAACAGATTCACTTTGCTGTCCACCTGAAACTAACACAACATTGTAAATCAACTATATCCCAATAAAGGTTTTTAAAAAATAAAATGTATGTTGATATTAAAAAAAAACTCCTTCATTATCAGTTCACAGACCTATACTGTATACTTTTATATAAATAGTTGCATTGTACTTTGTAATGTGTACTATAGTTGATTCAACCACTTTTCTATGTATGGCCATTCACTTTATTTTCAATCTTTTGCAATTACAAACAATGCTGTAATTAATAACCTTGTGCATATATGTTTCCATATTGTTGGCAGTATATCTTCATGGTAAATTAAAAAGGTGGAAATGTAGGGTCAAAAAGGAAATGTATGAGAGAGTCCTTCCTACAACTACTCTAACAAAAATTACTAATTTTTAGTGATTTTATCAGCAATTTACATTTTAATTTTTGCCAATGTGAGGTCTTAGAAATATCTCCTTATAGTTTTTATTTATATATCCAAGTATGACTGAGGTTAAACATCTTTTCATATGTTTATGAGATATATATATATATGTGTGTGTGTGTGTATATATATATATATATATATATATATATATATAGTAAATTGTTCATGTCTTTGCCCATTTTTTTTTCTGTTGGGTAGGTTTGTTTTTACCTCACTGTGTAAATGTTCTTCATGTAGTAATGATATTAGCTCTTTATATCTGTTATATTGTGCTAAAAATTTCTCCTAGTCTTTCTACTTCCTTTTGCCTTTCTTGACTGTGTGTTTTTGCTATGGAAAGTTTTTTTTTTTTTTTTTTTTGCGGTACTTGGGCCTCTCACTGTTGTGGCCTCTCCCGCCGCGGAGCACAGGCTCCGGACGCGCAGGCTCAGCGGCCATGGCTCACGGGCCCAGCCGCTCCGCGGCACGTGGGATCCTCCCGGACCGGGGCACGAACCCGCGTCCCCTGCATCGGCAGGCGGACTCCCAATGCTATGGAAAGTTTTTTAAAAAGTATTTTATATAGTCAAATATGTCAATCTGTTCATTCATTGAATCTGGATTTTAAATCATAGTTAGAAAACTATCTTCTACACCTATGTCATCAAACAACTCATCTGCTTTCTTTTAGTACTTGCATAGTTTCCTTATTAATATTATTCTACATTTAGATCCCTGATTTATTTAAAGTTTATTCTTGTTTATTATGTGAGGTATGGATCTAATTTCATCTTTTTTCAATGGCTAATCATTTGCCATGACTCTAGCTGTGTTTTTGTTTGTTTGTTTTTTAAGTCCATCTCTACATCAGTGGCATGAGATGTCAACATCATTATATATTAAATATCTATATGTACTTGAGTTTATTTATGGACTTTTTATTCAGTTCCACTCTTTTCTTTGTCTATTCATGCACAAATAACATACTTTTTGGTTTTATTGCATGTTTTCATGTTTAGGAGGCTAGCATACCATCACAGCTTTTTGTTTCTAGCGTTTACGTGGTTATTCTTGAATGTTAGTTTTTCTATGTCAATTTGAGTATCAAAAACTCTAGTTTGAATCAAACTTGTTAGTATTTTTATTTGGATTGAATTCAACTTATAATTAACATAAGGATGACTTTGCATGTGTTATCTCCATGTCTTTCAATCAAGTTTTTCATAAAATTTTTGTGCTCTTACTGTTAAGTTTATATTGAATTGTTTAATGGTTGTGTGCTCTTCTTATAAACTTATGATTTGCCTCTGAAGTGGAGGATGGTTTTGTGGGACTGAGCCCCTAACCTTTGGGGTCTGCACTAATTCCATATAATTATTGTCAGAAATAATTAAATTGCAGGGCACCCAGCTGGTGTCCACAAAGAATGAAGAATTGTTTGGTATGATAGTCTCACATATTTGGTGTCAGAAGTGTTTGTGAGGATAGACAAACATAGATTTTCTTTCACTTATATACATGGAAAGTCTAGAGAGTTTTATAGTGCTTCATTTTTAAGTACGAATACAAAGCACAGAACAAAATTCACCTTTAAAATGCCTCACATAAAAATGACGATAACATAAATAAATGGAGGTAAAACAATGGTAGGGATAGAAGAATATCGCAAATAATTATAATTAATATTCTCATAGAGACAGGAAGATATTGTATCCATGCAATAAGAACAGAAGTTATTGCAAAGGAACAATCAGAGAGTAAAACATAGCCCTGGAAAATTAAAGTATGTAGGCAGAAATATAAAAATTTAATGAACAGTTCAAACTATATGGCTGAGAAATAATCCTAAAATGGAACCAGAAAGGCAAAGGCTGCATAATAGGGCAGAAAAGTGAAAATCAAACAGTCAATGTAGGAAGCACAATATCTGATTAATTGGAGCTAGAAGAAGGAGAAAACAATGCACCTATTAGAAGGTAAATTATCCTTGGAAGTAAATTTCCATACTTAAACACTCTGGGTTTTCAGAATAGAGAACCACTATGATGAATGAAATTTTAGGACACCAGAGATAAAGGTATCTTTAAAAGTTTCAGAGAGAGATTGGATTCATTGCTTTTGGTTGTTTTGTTTTGTTTGAGTAAAGGGAAATGAGAGTATCATGCCACTTTGGTGCTCTGATGACTGCTCTGTTTATATATGTTTCCAATTTTAGGTAGTTCTTACTGTTTGCAGTCCCATGAAGATCTATCCCCCAAATACCTAATATTGCTATGTCCTTTGTCACTTTGGCTCCTAGAATAAGAATTTGAGGCTGTGTGTGTGTCCTGAGTAAAATTACCATGTACATATTATGCTTCCCAAACACAATAGCAAACATATGGGGACATATGGCATTGTGATAGAGTGCAGGCTTAGATTTGAATCTCTGCCCCAATTCTTGCTGAGCCAATTACTTCCATGAATCTCAGAATAATAATACTTTCCATGCCTTAACTCACAAAGCTTTCAAATGAACTGATGACCATAAAAGCATTTTAAAATAATTCTGTATAAATATTCTGTTATTCAAATAATATAGCATATGTTAATTTATCTTAAAAATATTTTCACCTTAAAAGATCAATCCATAATATATAAGATAGGGGACTGCCCTTCCCAAATCCCAAATTAGATGTTTATATTTATACATATGCTGCTTTATCAGCCTGAGTTGTTAGGACATTGTTTTAGTCACCACACTGATTTTTTTTTTCCTCTTTCCATTGCTTTCTGTTCTGTTAACCATTTTTGTAAAATTCGGCTATGCTGGTACTTCCTTATTGATGCTATATATCCTACACTGAGAGGATTTTACCTCATTGTCCCTGACAAGCAGCTAATAGTATGCTTTCTCTTCCTTTTCCCAAATTCTGACCCATTAAAAACAATGAAAAAAGGGCAAAACTATAACATTTTGTTAAGATGAGTCAATTCTAATATTGGAAATGATTTTGTATGAGATAACAGAAAAACTACATATTGGTCTCTGCCTGCTGGCACAAGCTCCTGAAATCCTTATAAATTCCTACGGGATAAGAGCACCAGGAGCATCTTTTGTTCTACTAAGGTGACTCTGGATGGGCTCCTGCATGGGAGCAGCTCACCAGAAAGACCAAGCCATGATTAGAAGCCTGGAATTTTCTGCCCCACTCCCCTATCCTCCAGAGAGGGGAGAGGAGCTGGAAATGGAGTCAATAACTGACCACTCCTAGTTGAGGCAGCCTCCATAAAACCCAAAAAGCATGGGGTTCGGAGAGCTTCCAGGTTGGTGGATGCATTCACCCCAGCAAGATGATGCACCCCAACTCCATGGGGACAGAAGCTCCTGCACTCAGGACTCTCCCAGACCTTGCCTATGCATCTCTTGCTCTAACTGTCCATCTATATCCTTTATCATATCCTTTAATAAACTGGTAAATGTAACTAAGTGTTCCATTGAGTTATGTGAGCCTCTCTAACAAATTAACCGAACCCAAGGATGGGGTTGTTGGAACCTTGTTGGAAGTGCTGAACTATAGCTTCTTGGTCAGAAGTACAGACAATGACCTGGACTTTTGACTGGCATCTGAAGGGGTTGGCTATGGATGAGGGAAGGTTGTGGTGGGGACACACTTGTGGGACAGAGCCCTTAACCTGTGAAATCTAATGCCATCTCCAGGTAGAAAGTGTCATAATTGAGTTAAAGTCTCGAACACCCTACTGGTGTCACAGAGTTGTTTGTTCTGGGGAAAAACCTCCACAAGCTTGGAGACCAGAAGTGTCAGAAATGAAGTGTTTTGCGTGAGTAGTAAAGGAGACACACAGAGAAGAAACACACAGTGGGGAAGAACTAGGTTTTTCCCTACATAGGAAGGAAAAAGACTGGGTTGTTTTTCTATTACATTTTGTTTGTAGTCTATCCAGAAGCCAAACATATCCTGACATTTTTATAAAAGATTCAGTATAATACAGCTTTAATTTCCAGAAGATCTCAACATTGTCACTGGTTTTTACACTGGTTTGTAAAGTAGACTTTGGCAGCTTGGGTGTTTGTTTTCTTTTCCTCCCTATGGAACAGTTTTCTATATATTTCTGGATAGTTTCTGTTTTTGATGACATTTACTTGGCCAATAATTATCAGTGTTATTTTTTTTTTTTTTTTTTTTTTTGCGGTACGCGGGTCTCTCACTGTTGTGGCCTCTCCCATTGTGGAGCACCGGCTCTGGACACGCAGGCTCAGCGACCATGGCTCACGGGCCTAGCCGCTCTGTGGCATGTGGGATCTTCCCAGACCGGGGCACGAACCCGTGTCCCCTGCATCGGCAGGCGGACTCTCAACCACTGCGACACCAGGGAAGCCCATCAGTGTTATTCTTGAAAGTGAATGTCTCATATAATGTATTGGCATTGTTTCTACATAGCAATGTTGACATATATCTGATCTAACAAATTAGCATAAGCATATAGCAGGAATATTTGTCAATAAAATGAATTCATATTCTAATGTATGGACTGACATAATTTTTGTAGAAAATATCAGACATTATATTTTTATATTCAAAACATTAAGCCCCAATATCTCCTTTTCTTATTTTCTTATAGCAAAATCTTGATTTATGTTAGAAATTGCCATTCAGTGGGGGAGAAGGAAAGAGTCACAGGAAAATGAAAGGAATGGAACATGAATATCTTTATGATGAGTATGGTAATCTTATATTTTTGACCCAGTTAGGTACAGAAAATTATTACTCAAGTTAAGTTCAAATGATATTTGTTCTCCCTTCTATGAAAACTGAAGTCCATTCTTCCAGAATAAGTTCTCCAAAAACTACTTAAATGATCAAAGCATCAAACATAAAGAAAATCTTTATGTTTAAATCTTTTTTCTATAAATATAAAATCTTTTATGTTTATATATCAGCCCTATAAAAATATAAAAACATAATGAACATTAATATTATTACAGATTTACTATTAGATATAGGACAGTTGGGGCTAGATTAAAGGACATAATTTAAAGTTGACTCAGAACTCTCCTTCCTGAGGAAGTAGGTCAATATTCCTATCAGAAAGTAAGTACTCAAGAGCAGTGATTTTGGTCTATTTGGTCCAGGGCCCAAAACATTACATAAAACATAGCAATCACTCAATTTACAATTATTGATTTACTAAATCATGCAATCAATGAAACATTGGGATGAATAAATAAAATTCATGGATTACAGGTCAAAACATTAGCAGAACTTACCAATTATCCTGTAATTTGGAGGATCAATACTGGAGTTCTGATTTGAGTTAAGGTGAAGGCCTTTTCATTCGGACCCCATTTTCAGAGGGGGTTAACAACACTTGGTGGGATCTGCACCTGTGGTTGAAAGCCAAGAATAACTCTATTGAGCCTAAAGTCCTTGAGTTGCAGAGTTTCCTTTTACATGAAGTTTTTCCACTCTGAATGGCCACATTTTGATTTTTCCCAATTGAGCATAGTCTTCTCTTCATGGAGCAGGTCTTCTCCAGTTAAAGAGGCAACAGCATGAGGGAGAATGCCAGTTTCAGATATGGAGAGACCCAACATAGATCCCAGGTCACACTGACTCAGCAATTTAGACTATCATACAAATAATATGAATCACAAGTACATTTTAATAGCACCAGATTTTCACTATCAGGGAAATGGATGAGAACATAGACAATAAGACCTGAAAGATTAAATAATGAGCCAGTATACCAACATGAAAAGGGAGCTATTAGATTTACAGACATATATATTTGTATGAATTTTGTATGTATGTATGCTGAGTTCCTAAAATCCCTTTCCTTCTTCCTTATATTTGCAAATATCTGATTAAGTATTTTCCCCCCAAAACCTCAATGGTTTATTGATAAATTTCTGTACTGAAAATTGTTTAAAAACAAAGTTATGGGGCTTCCCTGGTGGCGCAGTGGTTGAGAGTCCGCCTGGCGATGCAGGGGACACGGGTTCGTGCCCCGGTCCGGGAAGATCCTACATGCCGCGGAGCGGCTGGGCTCGTGAGCCATGGCTGCTCAGCCTGCGCGTCCAGAGCCTGTGCTCCGCAACGGGAGAGGCCACAACAGTGAGAGGCCCGCGTACCACAAAAAAACCCACAAAAAAACAAAGCTATAGTCTGTTCTTGGCATCTGGGAATCTGTGTCTGAGTGAAAGCAATTTAAAATTAAGAGTCTAGCAAATCACTTTTGGGAATTCACTAGAGAACATGACTTCATATGCCTGATAAAATACGATGAAACAAGTAATTCTAAAGCATAAGTATTGCATTGACAAGGTAACATTGAGTCAGGTTCTTGAATCTAACAGTAAATCAGGGATCCATCATTTAAGTATGTGCCCTTCAAATTATGAGCCATTTAATATGTAAGCATATTAGTGCAAATGGGACTAAATAGCAAGGGGCTTTGGAAGTGTAAAATCTGTTGGAAAGAAATTTATTTTATATGATGTAGGTGAACTATTGTTAATGTGACAAATTTGCCTGGCATGGAAATATAGCTTTTTTTCTGTGGACATGAATGTAAAATTGGAGGTGCTGTGAAGTTTACCAATAAGCACCTGTAACTATATTGCTGAAACTTTCCAAATATTTCCCATGTCAATTTTTATATTCTTTCCTTTATTGTCCAAATTCATCACTCTGACAAGAGTCAAATAACTTTCTTTATCACTGTCTTTCCAATCTCAAGCAATATATGCATCTGGAAAAGTCAGTCATTCTCACCGACCTATATTCTCTAAAAAAAATCTTTCGCAATGAGGTTGACATTCCCAATACAGATTTTGTAACTACTGTGTAGTCTCTGTGACTTTTCTCTGTGAATACCAAAAAATGTTCATTTATAAGCAATCTTTAAGATTAACAAACAAGAGTTGGATTAAATAAGTTACATAAATCTTTATGGGAAAGCAGTGGATTCTGAGAGCTTGACCTGAAAGTGAAAGTAATTTAACTATGTGCATGCATTTCCTTCTACATGGCTGTATTTTTATATATGGCTACACACAGACATTCTCTTTTAAATATATTCTCAGAAATGACCAAGGTCTTCTATTTAAACAATTCAGTACATCCATGACCATTCAGGAAATGATAGCCATTTGAGTATTATTTCTTTAAAAAGATTTTTAACTAAATGACCCTTAAGGAGTCTTGATAAACTGCAAAATAAATCAATGAGAAAATACGGGTAAAACTAATTGAAATTGTATAGGCACTAAAATACAAGACAGCTTATTCTATGAAGAAACTATGACTAGATTTTGTTTTGAGTTTTTTTTTTTTTTTTTCTCTGAGACAACTGTCCAGAACTCTTGTGAAACAATACAAGTACTCCGTATTCAAAGTGAAGAAAAAGGCTCAAGGAAGCTATAACCATGTAGGCCAGGTTCAAGGTAACATCTACAACTAACTTTGAAGCATTGTAAAACTGATTGATAGTAAAAGAAGAGCAAGATAACTGGAGTTGGTATGATTCATTCACTAGCTTAATTCCTTTTGTGAAAATTATTCCTTTCCATTATCACGCTTTATTTTAATTGTAAATAAAAACCATTTAAAATTCAACAAGTATTTATTGTGTTTACCACTTATCAGGCACTATTCTTTGCACTGGTGATACTTTGGTGAAACAAACAGATAAAAGATCTCAGCCCTTGTGAAATTCTGTATTTTCACAAAAAGAGGCAAACAATAAAATACAATGAAGAACCTAGGGGTAGGACAGGAATAAAGACTCAGACGTAGAGACTGGACTTGAGGACATGGGGAGGGGGAAAGGTAAGCTGGGATGAAGTGAAAGAGTGGCATGGACTTATATATACTACCAAATGTAAAATAGATAGCTAGTGGGAAGCAGCTGCATACCACAGGGAGATCAACTCAGTGCTTTGTGTCCACCTAGAGGGGTGGGATAGGGAGTGTGGGAGGGAGACGCAAGAGGGAGGAGATATGGGGATATATGTAAATGTATAGCTGATTCACTATGTTATAAAGCAGAAACGAACACACCATTGTAAAGCAATTATACTCCAATAAAGATGTTAAAAAAAATACAATGAGTATGGTAAAGTGAGATTAGAGTGCCAATGGCTTGGTCATGCACTGAATCCATTTTTAAACAGAAAGGTACAGGTAGGCTACTACTGCATTGCTAAATTCACTTATGAGTTCTAGTAGAAAATTTTTTTTGGATTTGTTAGGATTTTCTACATAAACAATGCTGTTATATGTGAATGAAGACAATTTTACTTCTTCCTCCTTAATATTCATAACTATTTCATTTTCATGCTTATTGTACTGGCTAGAGCCTCCATTATGATGCTGATTAGACATGATGACAGTGGATATCCTTGTTTTGTTCCTGTAAGGGATAAAGATTCAATATTTCACCATTAAGTTGTTGACTCTATGTTTTCTGAAGAAGTTACCTTCTATATTTGGAAAACAATCTTGTTATGCATCTATAATGTTAAATTTTAATGTTAAACTAACCTTGCATTCCTAGGGTAAATCTACTTGGTCATTATGTTTTATATTTTTATGTGTTTCTGGGTTCCATTTGCTAATTCACTGTTTAACATTTTTATATCCATGTACAAGAGGGATGCTGGTCTCTGATTTTCTTATCTTGTAATATTTTTGCCATATTTTAGTGTCATGTTTGTGTTGGATTCATAAAAACAGGTTGAAAAATACTTCCTTATTTTGTATTTTTGTAAGAGATTTTGTGAGATTGGCACTATTTCTTAGATGTTTGATAGAATTCACCAATGAAATCATATGGCTTTGTAATATTTTTTATCGAGAGTTTTTATAACGAGTTCAATTTTTAAAAGATACAGGAACATATATATTTTTACTGCTTTTTATTTCTCTTCCCCTCTAGGGTTTAGCCTTTAGCTAAATTTCCAACGTCCTCAGTTGCACTGTCTGAGAGAAAAGAGAACGGAAAAGAAAGAAGAGAGAAATAGAAATCATTTTTTTGGTTAGGAGCACAAACTGTGTGGTAACCTTGACCTTGAATCTCTACTGCCCACCAGCAACTGGAAATAATTTCTTGGAGAACTAGTTCTAAAATCCAAGGACATGTGTTTAATCAGTCTAGCATGGCTCTACAAGTGGCATTCTAGACTTTCTTTATTCAAGACATAAAGAAGATTAGCTAATATGTTTGCCCTCTGTATAGAAGCGGCACAAGGGAGCTACCAGAGATAAGACAGACTCTCACAGATATTTTAATGTTTGTGTAGGACTTGTCTTTAAAAGAACTCAGCATATTTAAAATAATGAACCAAAGAAAACAAGCAACCTAAACGGAGATTTAGGTCACAATAGCTGAGGAACTTCATTGAAAATAATCAAACAAGGCTGATCCACATCATGTGCTTTGTGCCTGACTCTTGGGTCTTACTCAAAGCTGGCAGTGCAATTTTTCTCTTCCAAGCTTGACCCACTTGTGCATGGTGCTGATAATTATTTCAGTCTAAATTCCGTATTTTAGAAAGCCTCCCAAATTTTGCATAGTGCTGCATAAGACAATCATTAAAAGAGATACAAGTTTAAGCAATCATTAAAAGAGATACAAGTTTAAGTGTAAACTTTTTATGGGAAATCAAATAACTCATATGATAAAATATCTGTGTTTGAAGTTTGTACTTAAGATGGTCTGGGGCATCCATCAGTTGAAGTGTATGGTCCTTTATTTTCTCAGATTAGCTACTAAGCCAGGGAAAAGTTATGTACCATGTTGATTTTTCCTGTAAAACTAGCAAAAATTATTTCTCATAGAGGGTCATTTATTTTTAAATGGGGCATAACAGTTGTTGCAAAAGGCAAAAGTTGACTTTGAAAAACTAAGTGAAAGGAAAAGAAAACTTCCAAAAGCACAGAACTTAAACTACAATTGGGAAACTAAGTTTTCCCAGTTAGTAATTAAAAAGTTATCTACACAGCCCTATATAGTATTTTAAAATCAATATGCCCCCTAATTCAACAGATTAATAAGAATATTGAAAAAGTCTTATTTTAAGTTATTCAAAATTATTTTGTCTGTAACTCAGTAATTATAAACATTACACAAGAATATAGAGCTGTAGCAATAAAATCCAGTGAGAAAAGACATGATATCCATTAGTGAGGTAGCAACATAGTGAGTCATGTAATGTATATTAAAACTGATCATTGGTTATTGGCCAAAAGTTCAACAGTTTCATTCATTTTAATTCTTTGCTATTAAGAAAAACTGTGCTAAATATTCTAAAATATTCCAAATTACCAAAGGGTCATTAACTCAAAAGTTATCCATATGATGATTACTAAGAAAAAACTTACTTAATGAATACAGAGACATTTTAATTAAATCCTTTGAAAAGTAGAAATGAGGGATATAAATAATTTAATAGTAGGTAGATGAACTAAGGTAAAGTCAGTGAAAGAGAAAAATGAAATTGGTTATTAAGAGTTGTGTCCTCAACTGACAGGAAGAGTCAGCAATAAAAGCTGATTAGTGTTCTTAAGATTAATAAAATATATTCCCTAGCAAAACTAAAAGGGAAATATGAATGCATGCTATATTGTTCATCATTCCATAAAGTTAATATTTTGGGAAAAAGTAACAATTATGTATAAGTGTTTTATATATATATGAACATATATAGATACAGGATACATAAAATAAAAAATTGATTCTAATTTGAAAAAGTTAAGATATACACCAAGCAAAAATAAAAATCTCTACTAGCATACAAAAGTTCTTTGAAATATTTTATAGGATAATAATAACTAATAAATTATTATTTAAGTAATAGTTATAAAGTTTAATAATTTTAGAAGTGAAAGCCCTAAGACTTTCATGAAACCCATAATTCCTCTGACATACGTATTATTCCAGACAATAATAGATGAACATTTTCCTCAAATTAGTAAAATTATGAAATTAAATATAGGTAAAATTGTACAAATTTGCAAATAAAGAATTACCATTCTCATGGTTTTCATTTTATAAACATATCTTAATGTAAGAATAAGCTAAATAAAATCAGCAATAAATTAAATTTATAGTGAACCATGATCAAAGAAGTTTATTAAACTTTTGAAAAATAATTTTTATTAAGAAAGACAATGTAAGTAATGTAATTTATATATCTACACTTCATGAGAGAAATAATGATCTTTATAGAGCCTGAACAAACTTCCTGATTAAAAAACAAAACAAAAACAAATTAAATAAATTGTATTGAACCAGGGATGGAAAGATCTTAAACAAAATGAAGAATATCCTCAAAAGACCCAACTTTGTATTTAATAATGAATGAAAAGATATCTTCCCACTGAAACCAGTATCTAGAAAACATTAAAACCCGTATCATGATGACTATGGAGGAAATAATAAAAAGAGAGATTTTGTATACGATAGGGAAAAAATACAGTATTATCAATTCACAGATAATTGTTTACTTAGAAAACTCAAGAGGATCACCTGAAAACAAGCTTGAGATATGACAGAATTAAGTAAGATACATAATACAAAGAGGTGAAAGTAGCAAAAAGTAAAATGCTGAGAAAGAATATTTTATGTATGGATATTCATTATTTTATATAGCCATAATAATTTAAGGAACAGATCATCAGTGTAAGGATAGAACTATAGATAATTGCAATAAAAAAGAATATCCTCCCCAAATGCCTAATATATTAAAAGGTAGTAAATATTAAAGATATTACTTCAAATAAGTGAATAAGTCTAGACTATATTTTCAATCAATGGTTGAGAAAATGAATTAATTATTAGGTAAAATAAAGTGATATCTTATTCACACCATACAATGCATTTTCTGGGTTTACTAATTATTTTTTTAATGTAGACATATAAAAAATTAATCCACAAAATATGCAGAAGAAACATAGTTTTTACTCATTTACTATCAAAGTAGTTACAGACTTTCTGACATAAAAGGAAAGAAACTATAAATAAAATATTTTATAGATTTGAAGACACACAATTTAAAATATTGTGTCCAAAATACCAAAATCAATCAGATGGTAGTGAAAAGTGGGTATTTTTTTCACATGCTAATGGATAATGGCCTTAGAAAATAATGCTAAGGATATGTTTGCCAGTTTGCAAAATAAATTTAAAAAGAGCCAATTATTTGCTAAAAAAAGAAACATTAAAATATGTTGGCATTGTTCACCTATTAACTTGCAAAGGTAAAAAGCAATAAAAGCCAAAGTTTTCAAGGTATGTGAAACCAGTACTCTCATATTCCTTTTTATCAAAGACTATGATGGTCAAATTATACATTTATCTTATATAATCATCTCATAAAGCCTACCTCTAAAATAGTAATATCTTCATTTTAGGTGAAGGGAAGCAGTGTGGTAGAGTTTAAATGATCTACTCATGGTCACGCAGCCAGATGCAGAACAACATTAGGACCCATGCCTAACTCCAAAGTCCTTACTTTTCTATATGCTTTCCTCCGACCCACATATTTGTTCTCTTAATTAAAGCACAGGGAGGCAACAATAAAGTGGTAGGGGTTTCTGATTTGAACTGCTAACTGTAAACCCTTCTACTTCTTCTTTATTCTAAAATATTCTTTAGAACAATCAAAATAACAAATAAAATAAGGGAGCAAATTCATAACGTGGAAAAACCATGAAGAATGCTATAGCTGGTTAGAACCATGAGGAATTCTTGGAACCTATGACAGTTAATTAGATTTATTCAGAAGCCTATGGAACTGAGGAGGCTCCAATACGATAGAAATAAAATGGGAATTAAAATAAATACAATAAAGTAAAATAATGAGTACTCTCAGAAGAAAAACAGGATATCTTCAAGATTAAAGGTAGCAGGGCATGGTAGAGGAAACAGTCATCAGTTAAAGAATTAAAGGGCTATGCATATAAAACAGATTTCTCCTATGTGCATCTAGATGTTAAAACATCAAGCACAGCCAGCTTTTCAAATGAAAGAGGAAATCCTGACCCTGATTACTTTCTGAGGATCTGCTGAGTAGAGAAATGTTAGGTCCAGAGTTAAATAGCAGCCAATACAAAAGACTGAGAGTTTCTTCACTCCCCACACCAGCTAATCTGACACCCTCAAGACTTTTCCTTTGGCCACATATTAGGCACTTGCCCCCCAGCTTTGCAACCACTAGAATGGGGACCAGGATATCTATCACAGATGTAGCCCTCACTAAGACTGAACCAGGGAATTTCATGTGAGCTTGGGGAAATATCCTCAAACTACCAATATTGATCAATACAGACCTTTACTTTTAAACATGGCACTACAACAAAGAATCACCAAGTTTTTGAGGAAATCAGCATCATGAAAAGGAGAGATAACCAATCACAGAAAAGAGAAAAATTAATATGTGGAATGAGTGTATATTAAGGAAATAAAAGATATATGTATGCAATTCAAATCCATTGAGATTATTGAAAGGTTGTCATACGGACAAAAGTAAAAGTTACTATTATACAAAAAATAATTAGAACATTGAAAATTAAAAACATAATAGGTGAGATTTTAAAAGTAAATAGACAAAAAGCAAAAAATTTGAACAACATAACTGTAGAAAAAGTGAATAAAGGAAATGGAGAAGAGGGAATAAAAAATAAATTTTCCTGAGCTGAAAAAACCCTCAAGCATGGATGTTAGTGGTGGTGCTGAAGGAGATCTACAGACCTAGTGCAGACATTTAAGAATTCCAAAGTTAAAATGCTTCATAGTAGCTTCCTATGAAGAAAGCAGGCAAACAAAAGGTGACTGTTGTCAAAGGGATTAGAATTAGACTAGCATCAGATTTTTGTTTTGTAACTCAGGATGTTTGAAAAAAATGGAGAAATATTTTAAAATTCCAAAAGAAAATTGTAAATGTAAAACTTTATAGACTGCAAAAATATTATTCACTTTTGGGAGGAAAAAAATAACGTATTCCAACTTGGAGGTTTTAATTGAGGTCAAGAACTACTGAACTCATAAAACACAAAAACGCAGTGTTGAGCAAAGAAGCCAGAAAAAATTAGAGTTGAAAATACATAATGGCTGAGATTGTGAGTGTAAACCTTACGACAATCAATAAAATTTACATCTATAAAAGTAGAAGCATATTGAAAATATAATAAAGACCAGAAATTAAAACTCCAGAAGAATTCAACAAAATATGGGATATTGGAAGGAAACGGAGAAAGTGACAGCTTGCAAAAAGTATTTTTATTTGGAAGGAAATGTTATAGTTGCTGATTAGTTCACCATGTTGATAGAGAAATATGTTTAAATATTAAACAAATGTTTAATATAAATGTTACATAAATAATGGTGGAGTCACCATATTAGCACTCGATTACCAACCTCAAGATTTTTTTAATATGAGAAAAAATAAGCTGTCTTTTAAAATTACTTATTCTTATATGCAGTGGAACCTCATTCTGACCAACATATTTTCTATCTGGGTGAAAAAAATAAGTTCATCATGGTTTTTTTTTTTTTTTAACATTTCAGATTTTAGCTTCAAATTTCTATTTATTTTTTATGATTACCTTAAGATGTAATAGGAAAACCATAATTCAAAAAGAGCCATGTAGCAAAATGTTCATTGCAGCTCTATTTACAATAGCCCGGAGATGGAAACAACCTAAGTGTCCATCAACGGATGAATGGATAAAGAAGATGTGGCACATATATACAATGGAATATTACTCAGCCATAAAAAGAAACAAAATTGAGCTATTTGTAATGAGGTGGATAGACCTAGAGTCTGTCATACAGAGTGAAGTAAGTCAGAAAGAGAAAGACAAATACCGTATGCTAACACATATATACGGAATTTAAGAAAAAAATGTCATGAAGAACCTAGGGGTAAGACAGGAATAGAGACACAGACCTACTAGAGAATGGACTTGAGGATATGGGGAGGGGGAAGGGTAAGCTGTGAGAAAGCAAGAGAGCGGCATGGACATATATACACTACCAAATGTAAGGTAGATAGCTAGTGGGAAGCCGCCACATAGCACAGGGAGATCAGCTCAGTGCTTTGTGACCGCCTGGAGGGGTGGGATAGGGAGGGTGGGAGAGAGGGAGACGCAAGAGGGAAGAGATATGGGAACATATGTATATGTATAACTGATTCACTTTGTTATAAAGCAGAAACTAACACACCATTGTAAAGCAATAAAAAAAAGAATCATAAAAAAAAAGATGTAATAGGAGGTCATTTTCCCCCTCTCCTTGTTTATTGTATTCCATTTTCCACTAGATACATATTTCTTGCTAAAATGCATCCTTTAGTAATATTTAAATATCCATTTTCTTTGTATTTCAAAAAAGACCTGTATTTTCTCCCTCACTATTAATGATAGTTTAGTTACCATTATTTCTATAAATGTATAAAATTTTAAGTTAAATTTTTTTATGACAGTAATTTGAAGACAATGTCTTCTTAAATTCAATGTAACAAATAGGAAAGCTAAGGTCAATATGATTTCTGTTATTTAAATAGTCTGTTACTTCTCATTAGGAAGCTTTCATAATTTTTCTCTTTTACTACAGGGTTCTAAAATTTTGCTATGATATGTATAAGAGTGGTTTTTGTTTATCTGGCTTGGGACTGGTTGTGCCCTTTCCAATTGAGGATTATGCCTTTTAAACAACACATTCTTTTTTTTTTTAATATATTTTTTATTTTTGGTAAGGACAATTTAAGTTCTACTCTCTTAACAAATTTCAATTTTATAATACAGTGTTATCAATTATAACTGATAACTGTAAACAATATATTTTTATAAGATTCATGTTGGAAGAGGGATAACCAATAGGCTTAATTCTTCTTGAACTGGAAGTGCATCACCTATACTTTCAATAAGTGGATATGTGTGCTCAAACTTCCATCTGAAAAATGCTATGGTTTGACTTTGTCCCCAGGTAACCTGAGCTGATGTGGCAAGTAGCCCAACTGTACAAACATAGAAATTCTGAATAATACAACAATTTTCAAAATAAATAACTTCCTTAAAATAAATTGAAATTCCAAGTGCTGGAAACAAAGAGCAAAATCAAAACCAGTTCAGGAAGTGAGCAGGTAATGCCAATGGCCCTCAGGTGTTTTGGACTTAGCTATAGACCCTAGATCCCTAGAAAGCAAAACACCAGAAAGGAATCCCTAAGATAAAACTTGCAGCTCCAAAGAGCTGGAGCACCTGTGAATAGGGACTGGAAATATTATTCCCTTTCTTGGGAATCAACACAAATTCTTATATCTTTGAGTCACAAAAATCATCTCTGAGGAATCAAGTAGAACCTATTAATATGTAGAAGGAATTGTAAGGTTAAAAAGTAAAATGTAAGTGAAGTCGGGGTCACTGACTCCTTCAGAGTCAAGGCAAACAAAGGAAGTGCACTTTTTATTTCTGGGCAACATACACTTGTATTAAAAGAAAAATAAATATGACCTCACAATAACAATATTAAAGTTTAAACAGGAAAAGCAATCAACAGCTGAAAGTTTCAGTAAATACAACAAACAAAAAATTAGTATCCCAGGAATGGAATATCAGAATGTTCTGAAAAAAAATATCTAAAAATTCAAAGTGATCTTGATGGCTAATGATCCAAAGCATCAGTTTTTTATACTGTTTAGTGTTCAATAATTATAGATTTTCTCCTGTGACAAAATTAAATTTTGTTTTGATCTATAAAAATAAAATTTTCACAATTATTATTTCTTAGAATAGTAAAAAATAATATTAAAATAGTGTTAAAATGGCCATACTACCCAAAGAAATCTACAGATTTAATGCAATTCCTATCATATCACTGACATTTTTCACAGAACTAGAACAAATAATCCTGAAATTTATATAGAACCACAGAAGACAAAGAATTTTCAAAGCAATCCTGAGGAAAAAGAAAAAAGCTGGAAGCATAATGCTCCCAGACTGCAGACCATACCACAAAGCTACAGCAATAAAAACAGCATGGTATTGGCACAAAAACAGACACATAGGTCAATGGAACAGAATAGAGAGCCCAGAAATAAACCCATGCATCTATGATCAATTAATCTTCAACAAAGGAGGCAAGAATATACAATGGGGAAAAGAGAGGATCTTCAGCAAGTGGTATGGGCAAAGCTGGAGAGCCTCATGTAAATCAATGAAATTAGAACACTCCCTCATACCATATACAAAAATAAACTGAAAATGGTTTAAAGACCTAAATATAAACCATGACACGGTAAAACTCCTAAAAGAGAACATAGGCAGAGCACTCTTTAACATAAATTGTAGCAACATTTTCTTGGATCAGTCTCCTAAGTCAAAAGAAATAAAAGCAAAAATAAACAAATGGGACATAACTAAACTTAAAAGCTTTTGCACAGCAAAGGAAACCATAAACAAAACAAAAAGACAACCTACAGAATGAGAAAAAATATGTGCGAATGATGTGACCAACTGGGGCTTAATTTCCAAAATATATTGTACACCTAATACAACTCAATATTGAAAAAGCAAACAATCCAATCAAAAACTGGGCAGAAGACCTAAATAGGTATTTCTCCAAAGAAGACATACAGATGGCCAATAGGCACACAAAAAGATGCTTAACATCGCTAATTATTAAAGAAATGCAGAACTGCAATGAGGTATCACTTCATACTGGTAAGAACGGCCATCATCAAAGAGTCTAAAGATAATAAATGCTGGAGACGGTGTGGAGAAAAGGGAACCCTCCTAAACTCTTGGTAGGAATGTAAATTGGCACAGCCACTATGCAGAACAGTAAGGAGGTTCCTTAAAAAAATAAAATTGTGTTACCATATGATGCAGCAACCCCACTCCTGGGCATATATCTGGGAAAGACAAAAACACTAATTCAAAAAGATACATGCACCCCAATGTTCATAGCAGCACTATTTACAATGGCCAAGACATGGAAGCAACCTAAGTATCCATCAACAGATGAATGAGTAAAGAAGATGTGGTGTACACACACACACACACACACACACACACACACACACACACACACGCAATGGATTATTACTCAGTCATATACAAGAATGAAATATTGCCATTTGTAGCAACATGGATGGACCTAGAGAATATTATACTAAGTGAAGTAAGTCGGACAGAGAAAGACAAATACATATCACTCATATGTGGAATCTAGAAAATAATACAAATGAATTTATTTACAAAACAGACCCATAGGCACAGAAAACAAACTTATGGTTACCAAATGGGAAGGGGGGCAGGAGGGATAAATTAGGAGTGTGGGATTAACAGATACATACTACTATATATAAAATAGATAAGCAACAAGGATTTATAATAACCTATAATAGAAAATAATCTGAAAAATAATATATATATATATACACCTGGAACTAATTCAACATTGTAAATCAACTATGCTTCAATAAAAAATTAAAATTAAAAATATATTTAAAAATCAATGTGGTTGAAGGTGTGGTTCAATCATTTGTAACAAATATTCTTAGGCTAAGTAAAATAGAAAATTACAAAAGATTATCTTCATGCTTTTTGTTCCAAGGAAGTGAAAACAATTTTTTTCCTGAAAAGCTTAACATAGTATTCCCACCATCCCCTTTACTAATATATACAAGTAGCTAGATTAAATTATCTGACCATGAATAGTAAATAAAAAATTGCTCTTGAGTCTGAGAACTGGTCACATTTTATGAAACTCCATCAGGATTTTTACAAAGCAAGGATTTTTCTCAAAGATTTAATCACTTTCTGTTTTTCTATTTGGTATGTCATATTTTTGTATATATATGTATAAGTATAAAATACTTAATGATAAAGCAAATTGACATATGAGCAGAGTGGCTTGTATAACATTAGAAGGTATTTAATAAGTGGGAAGTCAATCAGGTAATATATTCAAATCAAATTTTATTTTCTGCCAACAAATTAAAATATAGATTTCTAAACAAGGTATTTCTATATTTTTCATAAAATAAATAAGGCAAGGATGAATTTGGTTGATTGAAACAGCTAGAATATTCAAATCAGAATTGGTCATATTTGGAGGGTAGCGGGTTGAGCACCTCCTTTTTCCTAAAATCAATATATACAGAGAGGCTTACGGGAAGATGGTGGAAGACTAAGACGCGGAGATCACCTTCCTCCCCACAGATACACCAGAAATACATCTATACATGGAACAACTCCTACAGAACACATACTGAACGCTGGCAGAAGACCTCAGACCTCCCAAAAGGCGAGAAACCCCCCACGTACCTGCGTAGGGCAGAAGGAAAAAGAAAAAACAGAGACAAAAGAATAGGGACGGGACCCGCTGGGAGGGGGCTGTGAAGGAGGAAAGGATTCCACACACTAGGAAGCCCCTTCGCGGGCAGAGACTGCGGGCAGTGGAGGGGGAAGCTTCGGAGCCGCAGAGAAGAGTCCAGCAACAGGGGTGTGGAGGGCAAAGTGGAGAGATTCCCGCACAGAGGATCGGTGCCGACCAGCACTCACCAGTCCGAGAGGCTTGCCTGCTCACCCGCCGGGGCGGGCGGAGCCTAGAGTTGAGGCTCAGGCTTCGGTCGGAGCGCTGGGAAAGGACTGGGGTTGGCGGCATGAACACAGCCTGCAGGGAGGGGGTTAGTGCGCCACGGCTAGCTGGGAGGGAGTCCAGGGAAAAGTCTGGACCTGCTGAAGAGGCAAGAGACGTTTTCTTCCCTCTTTGTTTCCTGGTGCGCGAGGAGAAGGGATTAAGAGCGCTGCTTAAAGGAGCTCCAGAGACAGGCACGAGCCTCGGCTAAAAGCGCGGACACAAGAGACGGGCATGAGACGCTAAGGCTGCTGCTGCCGCCACCAAGAAGCCTGTGTGCAAGCACAGGTCACTATCCATACCCCCCTTCCGAGGAGCCTGTGCAGACCGCCACTGCCAGAGTCCCGGGATCCAGCGACAACTCCCCCGGGAGAACGCACGGCACGCCTCACGGTGGTGCAACGTCATGCTGGCCTCTGCCGCCGCAGGCCCGCCCCCAGCCTGAGTGAGCCAGAGCCCCCGAATCAGCGGCTCCTTTAACCCTGTCCTGTCTGAGCGAAGAACAGACGCCCTCCGGCGACGTACACGCAGAGGCGGGGCCAAATCCAAAGCTGAGACCCTGGTAGCTGTGACGACAAAGAAGACAAAGGGAAATCTCTCCCAGCAGCCTCAGAAGCAGCGGGTTAAACTCCACAATCAACTTGATGTACCCTGCATCTGTGGAATACATGAATAGACAACGAATCATCCCAAATTAAGGAAGTGGACTTTGAGAGCAAGATTTATGATTTTTTCCCCTTTTCCTCTTTTTGTGAGTGGGTATGTGTATGCTTCTGTGAGAGATTTTGTCTGTATAGCTTTGCTTCCACCATTTGTCCTAGGGTTCTGTCCGTCCGTTTTGTTTTGTTTTCTTTTTTAAATTTTTTTCTTAATAATTATTTTTTATTTTAATAAGTTTATTTTATTTTATCTTCTTTCTTTTTTTCCTTCCTTCCCTCCTTCCTTCCTTCCTCCCTCCCGCCCTCGCTCCCTTTCTTTCTTTCTCTTTCTTTCTTTCTTTCTTTTTTCTTTCTTTCTACTTCTACTAATACTTTATTTCAAATTTTTCTCCCTTTTATTCTGAGCCATGTGGATGAAAGGCTCGTGGCGCTGCAGCCAGGAGTCAGTGCTATGCCTCTGAGGTGGGAGAGCCAACTTTAGGACACTGGTCCACAAGAGACCTCCCAGCCCCACATAATATCAAACAGCGAAAATCTCGCAGAGATCTCCATCTCAACACCAGCACCCAGCTTCACTCAACGACCAGCAAGCTACAGTGCTGGACATCCTATGCCAAACAACTAGCAAGACAGGAACACAACACCACCCATTAGCAGAGAGGCTGCCTAAAATCATAACAAGTCCACAGACACCCCAAAACACACCAACAGACATGGACCTGCCCACCAGAAAGAAAAGATCCAGCCTCATCCACCAGAACACAGGCACTAGTCCCCTCCACCAGGAAGCCAACACAACCCACTGAAGCAACTTTAGCCACTGGGGACAGACACCAAAAACAATGGGAACTACGAACCTGCAGCCTGCAAAAAGGAGACCCCAAACACAGTAAGATAAGCAAAATGAGAAGACAGAAAAACACACAGCAGATGAAGGAGCAAGATAAAAACCCACCAGACATAACAAATAAAGAGGAAATAGGCAGTCTACCTGAAAAAGAATTCAGAATAATGATAGTAAAGATGATCCAAAATCTTGGAAATAGAATAGAGAAAATGCAAGAAACATTTAACAAGGAACTAGAAGAACTAAAGATGAAACAAACAACGATGAACAACACAATAAATGAAATTAAAAATACTCTAGATGGGATCAATAGCAGAATAACTGAGGCAGAAGAACGGATAAGTGACCTGGAAGATAAAAAGTGGAAATAACTACTGCAGCGCAGAATAAAGAAAAAAGAATGAAAAGAACTGAGGACAGTCTCAGAGACCTCTGGGACAACATTAAATGCATCAACATTCGAATTATAGGGGTTCCAGAAGAAGAAGAGAAAAAGAAAGGGACTGAGAAAATATTTGAAGAGATTATAGTTGAAAACTTCCCTAATACGGGGAAGGAAATTCTTAATCAAGTCCAGGAAGCACAGAGTCCCATACAGGATAAATCCAAGGAGAACGACGCAAAGACACATATTAATCAAACTGTCAAAAATTAAATACAAAGAAAACATATTAAAAGCAGCAAGGGAAAAACAACAAATAACACACAAGGGAATCCCCATAAGGTTAACAGCTGATCTTTCAGCAGAAACTCTGCAAGCCAGAAGGGACTGGCAGGACACATTTAAAGTGATGAAGGAGAAAAACCTGCAACCAAGATTACTCTACCCAGCAAGGATCTCCTTCAGATTTGATGGAGAAATTTAAACCTTTACAGACAAACAAAAGCTGAGAGGGTTCAGCACCACCAAACCAGCTTTACAACAACTGCTAAAGGAACTTCTCTAGGCAAGAAACACAAGAGAAGGAAAAGACCTACAATAATGAACCCAAAACAATTAAGAAAATGGGAATAGGAACATACATATCGATAATTGCCTTAAATGTAAATGGACTAAAAGCTCCCACCAAAAGACACAGACTGGCTGAATGGATACAAAAACAAGACCAATATATTTGCTGTCTACAAGAGACAAACTTCAGACCTACAGACACATACAGACTGAAAATAAGGGGATGGAAAAAGACATTTCATGCAAAGAGAAACCAAAAGAAAGTTGGAGTAGCAATTCTCATATCAGAAAAAATAGATTTAAAATAAAGACTATTAGAAGAGACAAAGAAGGACACTACATAATGATCAAGGGATCAATCCAAGAAGAAGATATAACAATTGTAAATATTTATACAACCAACATAGGAGCACCTCAATACATAAGGCAAATACTAACAGCCATAAAAGGGGAAATTGACAGTAACACAATCATAGTAGGGGACTTTAAAACCCCAATTTCACCAATGGACAGATCATCCAAAATGAAAATAAATAAGAAAACACAAGCTTTAAATGATACTTTAAACTAGATGGACTTAATTGATATTTATAGGACATTCCATCCAAAAACAACAGAATACATATTTTTCTCAAGTGTTCATGGAACATTCTCCAGGATAGATCATATCTTGGGTCACAAATCAAGCCTTGGTAAATTTAACAAAATTGAAATTGTATCAAGTATCTTTTCCTACCACAACGCTATGAGACCAGATATCAATTACAGGAAAAGATCTGTACAAAAAAAAACACATGGAGGCTAAACAATACACTACTTAATAACGAAGTGATCACTGAAGAAATCAAAGAGGAAATCAGAAAAACCTAGAAAAAAATGACAATGGAGACAGGACAACCCAAAATCTATGGGATTCAGCAAAAGCAGTTCTAAGAGGGAAGTTTATAGCAATACAATCCTACCTTAGGAAACAGGAAACATCTCGAATATACAACCTAACCTTGCACCTAAAGCAATTAGAGAAAGAAGAACAAAAATCCCCAAAGTTAGCAGAAGGAAAGAAATCAAAAAATCAGATCAGAAATAAATGAAAAAGAAATGAAGGAAACGATAGCAAATATCAATAAAACTAAAAGCTGGTTCTTTGAGAAGATAAACAAAATTGATAAACCATTAGTCAGACTCATCAAGAAAAAAGGAAGAAGACTCAAATCAATAGAATTAGAAATGAAAAAGGAGAAGTAACAACTGACACTGCAGAAATACAAAAGATCATGAGAGATTACTACAAGCAACTCTATGCCAATAAAATGGTCAACCTGGAAGAAATGGACAAATTCTTAGAAATGCACAACCTGCCAAGACTGAATCAGGAAGAAATAGAAAATATGAACAGACCAATCACAAGCACTGCAATTGAAACTGGATTAAAAATCTTCCAACAAACAAAAGCCCAGGACCAGATGGGTTCACAGGCGAATTCTATCAAACATTTAGAGAAGAGCTAACACCTATCCTTCTCAAACTCTTCCAAAATATAGCAGAGGGAGGAACACTCCCAAACTCATTCTACGAGGCCACCATCACCCTGATACCAAAACCAGACACGACGTCACAAAGAAAGAAAACTACAGGCCAATATCACTGACGAACATAGATGCAAAAATCCTCAAGAAAATACTAGCAAACAGAATCGAACAGCACATTAAACAGATCATACACCATGATCAAGTGGGGTGTATTCCAGGAATGCAAGGATTCTTCAATATACTCACATCAATCAATGTGATACATCATGTTAACAAATTGAAGGAGAAAAACCATATGATCATGTCAATAGATGCAGAGAAAGCTTTTGACAAAATTCAACACCCATTTATGATAAAAACCCTGCAGAACGTAGGCATAGAGGGAAATTTCCTCAACATAATAAAGGCCATATATGACAAACCCACAGCGAACATCGTCCTCAATGGTGAAAAACTGAAAGCACTTTCACTAAGATCAGGAACAAGACAAGGTTGCCCACTCTCACCACTCTTATTCAACATAGTTTTGGAAGTTTTAGCCACAGCAATCAGAGAAGAAAAGGAAATAAAAGGAATCCAAATCGGAAAAGAAGAAGTAAAGCTGTCACTGTTTGCAGATGACATGATACTATACATAGAGAATCCTAAAGATGCTACCAGAAAACTGCTAGAGCTAATCAATGAATTTGGTAAAGTAGCAGGATACAAAATTAATGCACAGAAATTTCTGGCATTGCTATACACTAATGATGAAAAATCTGAAAGTGAAATCAAGAAAACACTCCCATTTACCATTGCAACAAAAAGAATAAAATATCTAAGAATAAACCTACCTAAGGAGATAAAAGACCTGTATGCAGAAAATTATAAGACACTGATGAAAGAAATTAAAGATGATACAAATAGATGGAGAGATATACCATGTTCTTGGATTGGAAGAATCAACATTGTGAAAATGACTCTACTACCCAAAGCAATCTACAGATTCAATGCAATCCCTACCAAACTACCACTGGCATTTTTCACAGAACTAGAACAAAAAAATTCACAATTTGTATGGAAACACAAAAGACCCTGAATAGCCAAAGCAATCTTGAGAATGCAAAACAGAGCTGGAGGAATCAGGCTCCCTGACTTCAGACTATACTACAAAGCTACAGAGAGTATGGTACTGGCACAAAAACAGAAAGATAGATCAATGGGACAGGATCGAAAGCCCAGAGATAAACCCATGCACATATGGTCACCTTATCTTTGATAAAGGAGGCAGGAATGTACAGTGGAGAAAGGACAGCCTCTTCAATAAGTGGTGCTGGGAAAACTGAACAGGTACATGTAGAAGTATGAGATTAGATCACTCCCTAACACCATACACAAAAATAAGCTCAAAATGGATTAAAGACCTAAATGTAAGGCCAGAAACTATCAAACTCTTAGATGAAAACACAGGCAGAACACTCTATGACATAAATCACAGCAAGATCCTTTTTGACCCACCTCCTAGAGAAATGGAAATAAAAACAAAAATAAACAAATGGGACCTAATGAAACTTCAAGGCTTTTGCACAGCAACGGAAACCATAAACAAGACCAAAAGACAACCCTCAGAATGGGAGAGAACATTTGCAAATGAAGCAACTGACAAAGGATTAATCTCCAAAATTTATAAGCAGTTCATGCAGCTCAATAACAAAAAAGCAAACAACCGAATCCAAAAATGGGCAGAAGACCTAAATAGACATTTCTCCAAAGAAGATATACAGATTGCCAACAAACACACGGAAGAATGCTCAACATCACTAATCATTAGAGAAATGCAAAGCAAAACTACAATGAGATATCATCTCACAACAGTCAGAATGGCCATCATCTAAAAAATCTAGAAACAATAAATGCTGGAGAGGGGTGGAGAAAAGGGAACCCTCTTGTACTGTTTGTGGGAATGTAAATTGATACAGCCATTGTGGAGAAGAGTATGGAGGTTCCTTAAAAAACTACAAACAGAACTACCATATGACCCAGCAATCCCACTACTGGGCGTATACCCTGAGAAAACCATAATTCAAAAAGAGTCATGTACCAAAATGTTCATTGCAGCCCTATTTACAATAGCCCGGAGATGGAAACAACCTAAGTGTCCATCATTGGATGAATGGATAAAGAAGGTGTGTCACATATATACAGTGGAATATTACTCAGCCATAAAAAGAAACGAATTGAGCTATTTGTAATGAGGTGGATGGACCTAGAGTCTGTCATACAGAGTGAAGTAAGTGAGAAAGAGAAAGACAAATACCATATGCTAAAACATATATATGGAATTTAAGAAAAAAAAATGTCATGAAGAACCTAGGGGTAAGACATGAATAAAGACACAGACCTACTAGAGAATGGACTTGAGGATATGGGGTGGAGGAAGGGTAAGCTGTGAGAAAGCGAGAGAGAGGCATGGACATGTATACACTACCAAACGTAAGGTAGATAGCTAGTGGGAATCAGCCACATAGCACAAGGAGATTAGCTCGGTGCTTTGTGACCGCCTGGAGGGGTGGGATAGGGAGGGTGGGAGGAAGGGAGACGCAAGAGGGAAGAGATATGGGAACATATGTATATGTATATGTATAACTGATGCACTTTGTTATAAAGCAGAAACTAACACACCATTGTGAAGCAATTATACTCCAATAAAGATGTAAAAAAAAAAAAAAAAAAGAAATGCTCAGCAGGATCTAAAAATAATTGTAAAAAAATATATATACAATAAAAGCATGTTTAATTGTGATCCAGAACACACACCAACAAACGCACGTACATGAACTGGAAACTGTCATAACACTTTACTTATCCTTATATATATGATACCCTAAAAAATCTTTCTTCTATTCGATTTCATTTTATTATAAATTCTTACATGCTGATTTTAACCACCTGATTGATTTTATGATCTACTAATAGGCCTTAAGAATCTGTTTTAAAAACCACTAATCTGAAGTAAGCTATTCATTTTACAGATAGAAGAGTAAAATCTTTGACAAATAAACTCACTGCTTTGAGAACTCATGCCAGAATTCAGTAAAATCCACTTTTTATTGTTATTTCCTTTATCTTTGTCATAATGTATTATTCTGCTCTGTTTGAAAGCATAACCGTAATATATGTAAGTTAATTTGATCATTATGTGGAAAAATTTCATAATACATTTCTGAAATATAAGGGGCTGACCTCTTGCAGATTAATAGTGTAAAACTGCATTTTGTGGAAAAGTTAAGTCTTTTGCATTTTGAACTATAGCCAGTCATTTCAGAACAGAGTTGAAGTCACTGAAGGTTACATTCCAGGAAGTCTACAACATCAGAGGTCAAACCATTTGCTCTTTGCAGTTTAAGATCGTATGTCTTAAAGGATTAATCTCCAAAATATACAGGCAACTCATGCAGCTCAATATCAAAAAAACAACCCAGTCCAAAAAATGGGCAGAAGACCTAAATAGATATTTCTCCAAAGAAGATATACACATTGCCAAGAAACACATGAAAGGATGCTCAACATCACTAATCATTAGAGAAATGCAAATCAAAACTACAGTGAGGTATCACCTCACACCAGTCAGAACGGCCATCATCAAAAAATCTACAAACAATAAATGCTGGAGAGGGTGCGAAGAAAGGGGAATCCTCTTGCACTGTTGGTGGTAATGTAAATTGATACATCCACTAAGGAGAACAGTATGGAGGTTCCTCAGAAAACTAAAAATAGAACTACCATATGACCCAGAAATCCCACTACTGGGCATATACCCTGAGAAAACCATAATTCAAAGAGTCATGTACAGTCATTGCAGCTCTATTTGCAATACCCAGAACATGGAAGTAACCTAAGTGTCCATTGACAGATGAATGGATAAAGAAGATGTGGCACATATATACAATGGAATATTACTCAGCCATAAAAAGAAACTAAATTGAGTTATTTGTAGCGAGGTGGATGGACCTAGAGAAGGTCATGCAGAGTGAAGTAAGTCAGAAAGAAAATGCATCCAATATGCCTCAGGGCATGGACAGTCCCCATTACTACTCCTGTTTCATAATGGTTTTTATACTTGATAATAACAAAGAACGATGACAAAAGAATTTATAAGAAATAGATAAAATTAGCAATGGGGATATTACTGAAGATAAAATATTGAGCCTGTCAAATAATGAGTATAATAAAATGACAAAATAAAACTTCAGTACACGTAAGAATATCACGTTACAGATACAGTAGGAAATCTAAATTGAGAAAGAAAATAAAATAATAAAAAAATGACAGAAATTAACCTATAAATAGGTTGATATCACCTAAGACAAAGAACAATATAAAAAGAAATGAACAAAAAGAAAAAATGGAATGGGAAAAATTGTTAAAAAGTTATATAACCAAACCTGCCAGGTGAGCAAATTAAAAGAAAATGAAGGACAGGAGGACAATACAGAAGCATAGGAAGACCCTAGGTGTTTACAAAGTTAAGGACCAATAGCAGTTATGTAATTGCCTTCCAAACCTGATGACTCATGACAAGTTTTCTCTAAGGAGAATCTAACAAAGGAAATTCAACTCATTTAATTCATTTAACTTTTGCCTTTCCTTTTTTAAGAATAAACTATTTCAAAGAGAAATAAAAGTTTGTTTTCTTCATAAATGTAATGCATTCCAAATGTAAAAATGTTAAACAACAGTAAGCAAATTTTTTTCTACTGATATACCAAAAATTACTATCATCCATATTTGATTCAGATTAGTATTTTAAAATGATATAAAACATTAGAGCTAAGGCTAGAGGTCTGCCTAAAAGATCTCATTTGCCTGGCTCAAACTCTAGAAATAACCAATATTTTACAGTGGTCATATTTCATTACAACATTTGCTTTCAATTTTACTATAGTGACAAAGACATTAATAACATGTAATATTGGAATTTGTTGTGATAGCTTTTTGAAAACGTATATAAATGTTAACTATATGCTATTCATTATTTTGTAACATGAACATTGTTTTAAAATGTATCCATTGTTTACTTATTTATCTAGGACATTCACTTTAACTAGAATCTTCTATCTTGATATCTGAACATGTTATTTTATTTACCAATTTCCCTAATTAAATCATTTACATTATGTATATAAGATACATACATATATACATATATATTCGTACATATATAAATATACCAAAAAATGCAATTAACCTTTCCTTTTTTGCATTTTCTCTTTCTCATTAACAAGAAATTCTTTTGATGAACAAATACATACGGAATTGCAGGTTCATAAAGAACTTGCCTCTTCCTTTTACTAGATATCACCAAATATTTATATAAAATTCTCACCAATTTACACACTCCTACTAAAAGTTCCCAGAAATGAATGCTCCCAGTGCCTCACATCTTCATTGATATTTAATATTACCTGTGTTTTATATTTATGCCAATCTGCTAGATCTGACAATGTAAATTATTTTCTTAACTTGAAATTTGCTAATTATTAGCAAGGTTGAGCGTCTTTTCATGTTTATGATCATTTAGAGTTCCTTCTCTGTGAATTCAGTGTTCAAACGTTTTACCCATTTTAAAAATTGGGTTGCTTGCTTCTTCTTACTGATTTGAACACATTTCTTATATAGTCTAAATAATACTCTGTTGTTAATGAAAGGCATTATACTTATATATCTTCTGCTAGTATGTGGCCAGTCTTTTACATTTTTGTAAATATATATACATTTTGATATACATGATCTTATAATTAAATATTTATAGTATATTTAAAATATTATTGTTATAAAATAATTCTATCATATTTTTATAATAGTTTTAAAGTTTCAGTTTTAATATTTATATCTTATTACATATGGGATTGATTTTTATGTAGATGCAGACAAGAAATGTAATTTTACTGTGCTATTTTAATTTTTCTTGTGTCTTTAGGTTTGTTCATTTTTCTTTTCTTCCTAACTTATTGATTTGAATATTTAGATCACTTTCCCCAGTATTTATTATTTTCTGATAAATGATAAGAAGAAAAAGAATTATTTCTGTCTTACTTCAGCTACTGTATTTTGGAGTTTCTTTTTACAGCAGTATATTATGAATGCTAGATAACAGCATTACTATTATTGGTAAACTTCCTTGTGTGTTCTAGCCTGATCACTTCCAATGTTTCTCAGTTGAGAGATGAACGCTCAAGATAGCATATCTTGACATTTTTCTTTATTATTTCCACGCTTTTAAACTGTAAACTATACTTTTGTGTGTGTGTGAGCAACTGACAAATCTATGAAATCAAGTGAAAGATGTTAAATTCTTTATCATTTTATTATATTTATAAGGGAAACTTCATTATCCCTTTGGTACTTTGAAAGGACAGAGTGTGTTGTCTATTTGACCCATGACTGTCTCTCATTAGTCTGTGCCTGTGATTTCAGCCAGCCTATAATTACTGATGGAAATGACTGAACTATCATCATCTGAAGTCTAGGAGAAAAGTCAATTCTAATTGTAATTTGGTCATAAGTAAGGACTGTATTTATGTCACCATTATTAAATATATGTACTTTTATTATGACAGTGAAATTCACTTTTCCCTCACTTAGTTGTGGAGCAGCCCAAAATGCTAGGTACCTTGAATTTCCTAACTGACAATCTCTGATGTCAATTCAGTTAGACTGCCATTCTAGGTATTAAGCTGTTGCAATCGTAAGGCTTACTTTGCTTCTTTCTCTTTCCTTAAGGATCACAATGCTGCATTGTTTAATTGCCAAATCCTGGAAATAATTTTTTTTGGATATTTTAGTTGTTTCATATGTTTTAGTTGTTTAGTTGCTTCATGTGTTCTGTTTAAGATGTGTCCTGTTTAAGAATCTTTTATTAAACAATAGTCATGAAGATCATCTCTTATGTTTTCTTTCAGGTGCTTCATTGTTTCATACTTTTCATTTGTATCTACAATTCACTGTGAATAAATTTTTGTGTATTGTGTGAGGTAATTTTTTTCCAAATAAATATCCAACTAATCTAACATCATTTATTGAAAAGATCATGTTTATCCACTGAATTGCATTAACACCTTTGCCATAACCAGATGACTGAATATATGATTCTAGGAGCATTGGTCCATTTGTCTATCCTTGCACCAGAGACTATTTTAAATATGTTAAGTATTTAATCTGATAATGTGAGTCCTCAAACTTTATTCTTCTTTCAAAAATTGTATTATCTATCCAAGATTTCTTAATTTACAAATTCATGTTAGAATCAGCTTGTCAATTTATGCACACATACCTGCAATGAATCTATAGGTAAATTTGCAGAGATTGACATTTTTACAATATTGATTCCATCAATACATAAACCTGGTCTACTTGTCTATTTATTTATTTCTTCTAATTTAGCTTACAGTATGTTTTTTAATTACTTGCTCCATCCCTTGCATTTTTACAAACTGGTAGCTTTATCTAAAAGCTTGATTATCTTCAATTTAAATTTCACTACCTTAATTTTAAGAACTTTTTATATTTCTTCTAAAAAATTGCGGAAGTAACATACATTTGCTCTGATCTATTGAGTATGAGGAAAATAAAAGGTTTTGCAGGAAACTCAGTCTTGTTGCAGAAAAACAACATTTATCCATTTATCATAATGTACAAATCTTTGGTGTCCTTTCATACAAATTTAGACTACTATATAGTCAATCTCTGTTGTGCTTTTTTATATGAATAGCATCATGTTAATCACATTACTATTGAATTTGCTTTTGTTGCTGAAAAATAAAACATGAGCATTTCTGCAGTCAAAAGATTAGAGCTATGGCATTTTTTCTTGTATATGTGCAAAATTCTAATTCATAAGAAAGTTGTACAATCACTTCTCAGCATTTTGGCTAAGATCAACTGAAACATTTTCCTGCTTATGAACGTTATGCTTGTTTACAATTCAAACATAATGTGCATATCAGGATGATTCTTTCTACGTCACTATTTTGTGGTTGCTGTGACATCAAAGGCCTACAATTCCATACTGTTTTCAGAGTTGATTTTCATAGTTTCTGTCTATATATAGCTACATATTTCTTTGATTTCAGTAAATGGAATCCTGAAACACCACTAAAGTTCAACTATTTTATTTCACTGCTTGGTTGCATTTTGTATTTCTTTGTTTCTCTGAAGACATTTTAATATATTTCCATTTGGCTCTGAGACAGCTTAATGCCTCCATCCAGACTCTTACAGCATTATTTTCTCTAATTTGAATAAACAAGAGTCTTTGCTCCACTGCACATGTCACTAAGGTTGTAGCTAAGTTTTTCATCAATCTCTTTATAATCTGATTGAATTCTGTATTTTCTCCATGTTCTTCCTTCTTGTAAAAATGTATATATTCCAGCTGAATATGTTTTGTGAATTTAAGGTCACAAAAATAGTTTTACTTGGAGCCTACTCAAATGAAACATTTGCTACTTCACTCCTTGCAATGAGGAAGAAGTCTAGCCTCAATGGTTTGTCTTAATTACTCTGAAATCAACAAATCTAGAAAACATTTATTGTTCTCAAGATTTAAAATTCTTACTCATGAACAATTTAAAAAATAACAGAAATAAAAAAATATTTTAATATTTGTGAACTAGAATATTTAGCTTTTGAATGAGAAAAGGCATTTGCAAAGATGTAATGAAGTGTTTATTTAATAAAACATATTGATATAACTCATCTAATTTTGTAATAAAATAAAAATTCATGCTATAAGTTTGGCTTTATATAATAGTAAACTTTAGATTTTTCTTTTTGCTACATAAGTAGGCATGATCATTATAATAACTATTGTTTTCATACCTCCAAATAGTTTATTATATCTATTTATACTAGGCATACAATGGGTATTGAGCTATGTAAATCTGTTTATAATGCAGATGAATCAAACAGAAAGTTCATGAAAATAATGAACTATAATATTCTCTTTAACTACATTTTAAAAAAGCTTTTGGATTTCAAGTCATGTTATATGTGTCTCACTTAGATTCCATTCTTTCAGTGGTATATGGAAGATAAAAATTTAGGGTATGGGAACATAAAGCTCTCTTAAAGTAAAAACTAGGGAATTAAACCTTGTATTCATAATTCTTAGCTGAAAAACAGTATGCACCACCTCTTTGACTTCTATAATGATGGTAGATCTAAAATTGAGAATTTCTCAAGATTCTCCGGAAAGTGATGGTGTCACAGAGACAGCTTTCCAAAAAACTTTGGATCAGTCGGCAACTACTAGATATGTACCAAAATGACAGTGACATTCTTCCTTGTCTCTTTCTCTTCCTTTTTGTGATTATATTTTTCTCACTCTGTTGGTTTAAGGTTTGTATTGAAAACTCCTTTTGGGGAGCAGGAATCAGGGGCAATTGATATAGATCTTTTTGGTACCTGTCATTTAATAAACTGGGATCATGTAAAGATGCAGATTCTGATTCAGTATATCTGGGGTCATACCTGAGATTCTGTGTTTTAACAAGTTCTAGGGTGTACAGATACTACTGGTCCATGATTACTTTGCAGAGCAAGAATCTAGAAAGAGCATTGCATTTGGTATTGTAAGTGTTAGTAGCAAAAACAGTGAAAGTTAGAGTTAGTACAGCTTGAAGTTCCTATATTAAATTTTACTCTCCTATGCTAATACTATTCAGGCAAAATATAGCAAATATAAAAAGGAAACTAAAAAGCTAGACATGAAAGTATTCCTTTAACTAACTAGAATTATATCATGATTCCACATAACAAGAGTTACTCTTATACCAGAGAATCTTGCCCTTGACATGTTCTTCCTAATTATTGTATTAATCAAGAGTGACTAACTTCTTGCCAGAAAATATTGCTTCTTTATGAAGCCCTCTTAAGGTAATTATCTTGCAATGCAGTAAACTCTGTCTTTCAATAGGTGATAGAATATTAATAATCAAAAAGGAAATAGCTCCAAAATTTAATTACATTTCAGAATTCTCTGACTGCTGATTCTGTTTAGGTTTGCAAAACAGATGCAAAATATCATTAAACAAATTGTACAAGAACCAAAAAAAAAAAAAAAATCAGAGAATGAATTCAATACAAAGTCATGAAGTTAATTATAGTATTATGTGGCTAAGCATTACATCTTATGGAGCTATAGATATCTCTGATCTGTTTGGTGATGTCCTAGAAAGTTAGCCATTCAACATATGCCATAATTGAGTCCACAAGAACAGCTAAAGAATGAAATAAGGAAAATAGTAGGCCAATTCATAAATTTTCTATTTATATTTCCAACCACAGACACATTCTTTATTTAACTAACAGATTGTGTATGTATAGGCCATTAGTGATCATTAATCTATGAAACAGTTCTTGAATTTCACAAGTAGGTTTGAATTTCACGAGTTGCATTTCACATCAGGGAGTCAAGATTATTCACCACTTTTATATGCTAACACCTGTGATCAAGGCATGAAGGCTGATAAACTAGCATTTAGCTCTTTGTATAACCACTTAAGCAGAAGGATAAGTCACGAATTTGCCAATTGCTCTCCCCTACTGAGAATATTAGCTGATATTCATAACATATGCACATGAAAGCTTGAAAATTTTTGTATACTCCCTCATCCCAAAACTTAGAGTATTAAAATGCTGGTGCCCATAATCAAATCCAAAAGAAGAAACTGGACTCAGTATTTAGGATAGCATCATTTCTTCACGGCTCTTTATTATGTATGGTAGAGTAGAGGCTCTGAGGAAACCAGGCATTGAAGTTTGGCAAGTTAACTGTATACTTTTCTGAATTAAAGGAGACAACACTCATTTGTTTTTTTCTAAAATTTTAAAATAGGTGAAATATGCATAAACATTGCAGGTATGGTGTCTGTTCCTTCATTTCATGGAAAATGTGGATTTGTTTGTTTTTACCAAAATTGGTATCCTTATATCTCCATTGCTTGTTTCATGTTTTATATAAGACTCTAAGTAGAACAACATCACTGCTTTTATTAAGACAAGATGGTGGAGTAGGAGGACCTTGGGCTCACCTCCTCTCACGGGCACACCAAAATCACAACTAACTCTGAGCAACCATTGATAAAAAAGACTGGAATCTACCAAAAAAAAATATTCTACATCCAAACACATAAAGAAGAAACCAGGAGATGGTAGGAGGAGCACACTCCTGATATCATTAAATCCCATAACACCAGGGTGGGTGACCCACAAACTGGAGAATAATTATGTTGCAGAAGTTCTCCCACAGGAGTGAGAGCTCTAAGCCCCATGCCAGGCCTCCCAGCCTAGGGGTCCAGCATGAGGAAGAGGAGCCCCTAGAGCATTAGGTTTTCAAGGCCACTAGGGCTTAACTACAGGAGTTCCACAGGACTGGAGGAAACAGAGGCTCCAATCTTGGAGGGTGCACACAAGGTCCTGTGCACACCAGGTCCCAGGACAAAAGCAGTGACTCCTTTGGGGCCTGGGCCAGACCTACCTGCTTGTTTTGGTGGGTCCTCTGGGGAGGCAGTGGGCATCTGTGGCTCTCTGGGGTCATAAAATATGGTGGTGGACATTGCAGGGACCTACATGAACTCTGGCTGGGGGCAGACATTTTAGGTCCTTGGCACTGAGACCTGGTTCCACCCAACAGCTTGTAAGCTCCAGTGCTGGGATGCCTCAGACCAAACAACTGACAGGGTGGGAACACAGGTGCACCCATCAGCATGCAGGCTACTTAAAGACATCTTGAGCCCAAAGTCACCTCTAGACACACCCCTTGACACAGCCCTGCCCACCAGAGGGTCAAGGCCCAGCCCCACCCACCAGTGGGCAGGCACCAGCCCCTCCCTCCAGGAAGCCTGCACAAACCTCTAGACCAGCTTCACCAGTCAGGGGGCAGACACCAGAAGCAAGGAGCCTAAGATCCTGCAGCCTGCAGAACTGAGTCCAAAAACACAGGTCAGACCCTACCCTGGGAGCAGGTGATCCCTGGTCTTGGGGTTATGAGAGGGGAGTGTACTGCTGGGGCACATAGGATATCCCACACAGAGGGTCACTTCTCCAAGGTTGAGAAACATAACTAATCTACTACATGCATAAAAATACAAATAGCAACCTAGACAAAATGAGACAGCAAAGGAATGTGTTCCAGACTAAGGAATAAGATAAAACCCTGAAAGAACAATTAAGTGAAGTGGAGATAAAGAACAACCAAACAAAGTTGAAGAATACAATAACTGAAATTAAAAATACACTAGAAGGAGTCAATAGCAGAACAAATGAGGCAGAAGAACGAATCAGTGAGCTGGAAGACAGAGTGGTGTAAATCACTGCTGCAGAAAAAAAAAACAATGAAAAGAAATGAGGACAGTTTAAGATACCTCTGGGACAATGTCAAATGCATCAACATTCACATTATGGGGGCCCCAGAAGGAGAAAGGAGAGAGAAAGTGCCTAAGAAAATATTTAAGACATAATAGCTGAAAAATTCTCTAACATGGGAAAGCACAGAGAGTCCCATATAAGATAAACCCCAGGAGGAACATGCCGAGACACACAGTAATCAAACTGACAAAAATTAAAGACAAAGAGAAAATATTAAAAGGAATGATGGAAAAGCAACAAATAATGAACAAGGGAATCCCCACAGACTAGCAGCTGATTTCTCAGCAGAAATTCTAAAGGCCAGAAGGGAGTGGCATGATATGATATATTTAAAGTGATGAAAGGGAAAAACCTACCAAGAACACTCTACCCAGCAAGGCTCTCATTCAAATTTGATGGAGAAATCAAAAGCTTTACAGACAAGCAAAAGCTAAAAAAAAATCACACCACCAAAGCAGCTTTACAACAAATGCTAAAGGAACTTTCTAAGAGGAAAAGGAAAGTCCACAACTAGAAACAAGAAAATTATGAAATAGGAAAGCTCACTGGTACAGGCAAATATATAGTGAAGGTAGGAAATCATCCACATAAAATTATGGTATCAAAACCAGTAATTGTAAGAGGAGAGAACAAGTGCAGTATATTTGAAATGCATTTGATATTAAGAGATCAGTAACTTTAAACAATCATGTATTTATATAGACTGCTATATCAAAAACTCACCGTAACCACAAATGAAAAATCTATAATAGACATATGCACAAAAATGAAAACAGAATCCAAACATGACACTAAAGACAGTCATCAAATCACAAGAGAAGAGAACAAAAGAGGAAAGGAAGAAAAAAGACCTACAAAAACAAATCCAAAACAACTAACAAAATGGCAATAATAACATGCATATTGATAGTTATGTTAAATGTAAATGGATTGAGTGCTCCAACCAAAAGACATAGACTGGCTAAATGGATATAAAAACAAGACTCATATATATATTGTCTACAAGAGACCCACTTTAGATCTAGAGACAGATATAAACTGAAAGTGAGGGGATGGAAAAGCTATTCCATGAAAATGGAAATCAAAAGAAATCCAAGTAGCAATACTCATATCAAACAAAATAGACTTTAAAATAAAGACTGTTACAAGAGACAAAGAAGGACACTACATAATGATCAAAGGATTAATCCATAAAGAAGATGTAACAATTGTAAATATATATGTCCCAAAACAGCAGCACCTCAATATATAAGGCAAATGTTAACAGACATAAAAGGAGAAATTGACAGTAACACAATAATAGTGGGGAAATTTTACACCCCACTTACATCAGTGGACAGATCATCCAGATAGAAAATCAATAAAAAAACACAGGCCTTATATGACACATTATGGACTTAATTGATATTTATAGAACATTCCATCCCAAAGCAGCAGTATACACTTTTTTTCCAAGTGCATACAGGACATTCTCAGGATAGATCACATGCTGGGCCACAATGCAAGTCTCAGAAAACTGAAATTATATCACATATCTTTTCACTATGAGATTAGAAATCAACTAAAAGAAAAAAACTGGAAAAAACACAAACACATGGAGGCTAAACAATATACTACTAAACAACCAATGGATCACTGAAGAAATCAAAGAAGAAATAAAAAAAATATCTAGAGGCAAATAAAAATGAAAACACAATGATCCAAAACATATGGGACGCAGCAAAAGCATTTCTAAGAGGGAAGACTATAGCCATACAAGCTTACCTTAGGAAACAAGAAAAATCTCAAACAAACTACCTAAGCTTACTCAACTAGAGAAAGAAGAACAAACAAAACCCAAAATTGGGAGAAGGAAATAAATCATAAAGATCAGAGCAGAAATAAATGAAATAGAGACTAATAAAACAAAGAAAAGCTCAATGAAACTAAAAGTTGGTTCTTTGCAAAGTTAAACAAAATTGATAAACATTTAGCCAGACTCATAAAGAAAAAAGGGAGAGGGCCAAAATCAATACATTTAGAAAGGAAAAAGGAGAAGTCACAACCAACATCACAGAAATACAAAGCACCATAAGAAACTAATAGAAGCAACTATATATATGCCAATAAAATGGATGACCTAGAAGAAATGGACACATTCTTAAAATGTTACAATCTCCCATAACTGAACCAGGAAGAAAGAGAGAATACGAACAGATCAGTTACAAGTACTGAAATTGAATCTGTGATTAAAAAACTTCCAACAAACAAAAGTCCAGGACCAGATGGCTTCACAGGCGAATTCTACCAAACATCTAGAGAAGAGTTAACACCTATACTTCTGAAACTATTCCATAAAATTGTAGAGGAAGAAACACTTCGTAACTCATTCTATGGGCCCATCACCACCCTGATACCAAAACCAGACAAAGATACCACAAAAAAGAAAATTACAGGCCAATATGACTGATGAACCTAGACGCAAAAATCGTCAACAAGGGCTTCCCTGGTGGCGCAGTGGTTGAGAGTCCGCCTGCTGATGCTGGCGACACGGGTTTGTGCCCCAGTCCAGGAAGATCCCACATGCCACGGAGCAGCTGGGCCCGTGAGCCATGGCCGCTGATCCTGCACATCCGGAGCCTGTGCTCCTCAAGGGGAGAGGCCACAACAGTGAGAGGCCCACGTACAGCAAAAAAAAAAAAAAAAAATTGTCAACAAAACACTAGCAAACTGAATTCAACAATACATTAAAAGGATCATAAACCACAATCAAGTGGGATTTATCCCAAGGATGCAAGGATTCTTCAATATCTGCAAATAGTGTGATATACCACATTAACAAATTGAATAATAAAAACCATATGATCATCTCAATAGATGCAGAAAAAGCTTTTGATAAAATTTAATATCCATTTCTGATCAAAAGTCTCCAGAAACTGGGCATAGAGGGAACATACCTCAACATAATAAAGGCCATATATGACAAACCCACAGCTAACATCATACAAGACATCATACAAGGGCTTCCCTGGTGGCGCAGTGGTTGGGCGTCCGCCTGCCGATGCAGGGGACGCGGGTTCGTGCCCCGGTCCGGGAGGATCCCACGTGCCGCGGAGCGGCTGGGCCCGTGAGCCATGGCCGCTGGGCCTGCGCGTCCGGAGCCTGTGCTCCGCGACGGGAGAGGCCACGGCAGTGAGAGGCCCACATACCGCAAAAAAAAAAAAAAAAAAGACATCATACAAGACAATGATGCCTACTCTCACCACTTTTATTCAACCTAGTTTTGGAAGCCCTAGCCACAGCAATCAGAGAAGAAAAAGAAATAAAAGGAATCCAAATAGAAAAAAGGAAGTAAAACTGTCACTGTTTGCAGATGACAGGACAGTATACACAGAAAATCTTAAAGACACTACCAGAAAACTACTAGAGCTCATCAATGATTTCAGTAAAGTTTCAGGATACAAAGTTAATATACAGAAACCTGTTGCATTTCTATACACTAATGAAGATCAGAAAGAGAAATTAAGGAAACAATTCTATTTTACCATCACATCAAAAAGAATAAAATACCTAGGGACAAATCTACCTAAGGAGGCAAAAACCTGTACTCTGAAAACTGTAAGATGGTGATGAAAATAATCAAAGATGACACAAACAAAAAGATATACTGTGTTCTTAGAATGGACAAATCAATATTGTCAAAATGACTAACTACCCAAGGCAATCTACAGATTCAATGAGATCCCTATAAAATTACTAACGGCATTTTTCACCGAAATAGAAAAAAAATTTTTAAATTTGTATGGAAATACAAAAGACCCCAAATAGCAATCCTGAGCAATCTTGAGAAAGAAAAGTGAAGCTGAAGGAATCAGGCTCCCTGACTTTAGACCATACTAGAAAGCTACAGTCATTGAAACAGTATGGTACTGGCACAAGCACAGAAATGTAGATCAGTGGAACAGGATAGAAAGCCCAGAAATAAACCCATGTGCCTATGGTCAATTAATCTATGACAAAGGAGTCAAGAATATACAATGGAGGAAAGACAGTCTCTTCAATAACTGCTGCTGGGGAAACTGGACAGCTACATGTAAAAGAATAAAATTAGAACATTCTCTAAAGCCATGCACAAAAATAAACTCGAAATGGATTAAAGGCCTAAATGTAAGACTGGACACTATAAAACTCCTAGAGGACAACATAGGCAGGAGACTCTTTTACATAAACAGCAGCAATATCTTTTTGGATCTGTCACTTAGAGTAACAGAAATAAGAACAAAAATAAACAAATGGGACCTAACTAAACTTAAAATCTTTTGCACAGCAAAGGAAACCACAAGCAAAACAAAAAGACAACCTATAGGATAGGAGAAAATATTTGCAAATGATGCAACTGGCAAGGGATTAACCTCCAAACAGCTCATGTAGCTCAATATCAAAAAAACCAAAAAACCCAATCAAAAAGTGGGCAGAAGACCTAAATGTCTTCAAAAGAAGACACACAGATGGCCAACAGGCACCTGAAAAGATGCTCCAAATTGCTAATTATTAGAGAAATGCAATTCAAAACTACAATGAGGTATATCACCTCATACCAGTCAGAATGGCTATCATTCAAAAGTCTACAAATAATAAGTGTTGGAGAGGATTTGGAGAAAAAGGAACCCTCCTACACTGTGGGTGGGAATGTAAATTGGTGCAACCACTATGGAGAACAGTATGGAGGTTTCTTAAAAAAATTAAAAATAGAGCTACCATATGATCCAGCAATCCCACTCCTGGACATATATCCAGAAAAAACCATAATTCAAAAAGATACATGCACCCCAGTATTCGTTGCAGCACTATTTACAATAGCCAGGACGTGGAAACAACCTAAATGTCCATCAACAGATGAATGGATACAGAAGATGTGGTATATATACACAGTAGAGTATTACTCAGCCATAGGACAGAATGAAATAATGCCATTTGCAGCAACATGGATGGACTTAGAGATTATCATCTAAGTGAAGTAAGCCAGACAGAAAATGACAAGTATCATATAACGTCATTCATATGTGAAATCTAAAAAATGATACAAATGAACTTATTTACAAAACAGAAACATATTCACAGACTTAAAAAACAAATTTACAGTTATCAAAAGGGAAAGAAGGGTGGGGGAGAGGAATAAATTAGGAGTTTGGGATTAACATATGCACACCACTATATATAAAATAGATAACCGGGGCTTCCCTGGTGGTGCAGTGGTTGAGAGTCTGCCTGCCGATGCAGGGTCACGGGTTCGTGCCCTGGTCTGGGAGGATCCCACATGCCGCAGAGCGGCTGGGCCCGTGAGCCATAGCTGTTGAGCCAGCGCGTCCGGAGCCTGTGCTCCACAACGGGAGAGGCCACAACAGTGAGAGGTCCACATACCACAAAAAAAAGAAAAGAAAAAAGAAAGGATAACCAACAAGGGCCTACTGTATAGCACAGGGAACTACACTCAATATTTTGTAATAACCTATAAGGGAAAAGAATCTATCTATCATCTACATATATATATATATATATATGTAAAACTGAATCACTGTGCTGTATACCTGAAACTAACACGATGCTGTAAATCAACTTTATTTCAATAAAAATAAATAAATAAAAACAACAACATAGGATACATCCTATTAATAAATGTGGGACTCTTCAATCATGGATGTAGAGTTATTTTGTGGAACAAATCAAGTAAAACCTATATTTGCTTGATTGCAAAATTTAAACTCTTTAATTCTATAAATCCCTAGTTATTTATAAACAGAATAATTAAATCAATTTATAAATGGTACATTTAAAATTATATATTGCTTATATTTTTACTTACATTTATTGCTTACATTATGTTATAATGCTTATATTACTGGGATGACTTGAATATATTTTATACAAATTTAACCAGTTATTTTGTTATACATTTCTCTGAATCGAATAGTTACGACTGGATATCCATATGCAAAAGAATTAAGTTGAACTCTTATCTTACAGCATATACAAAAATTAATTCAAACTGGATTAAAGACTGAAAATAAGACTGAAACTATAAATTCCTAGAAGACAACATAGAGGAAAAGCTTCATGTTAATGGATTTGGTAACTATTCTTGGATATGACACTAATAGAACAGGCAACAAAAGCAAAAACAGACAAATGGGACTACATCATACTTAATTTCTGTACAAGGGAAACAACCAATAGAGTGAAAGGTAGCCTACAAAATGGGAGAAAAGATTTGCAAGCCATATCTCTGACAGGGTGTTAATATCAAGAATTTATAAAGAACTTCTACAACTCAACAACAAAAAACCAAATAATCCAATTTAAAAATGGGCAAAATACTTGAATAGACATTTCTCCAAAGAATATATACAAATGGCTAACAAGTATATGAAAAGATGCTCAACATCACTAATCACCTGGGAAATGCAAATCAAAACCACAAAGGGCTATCACCTCACACTCATTATGATGGCCACTATCAAAAAAGGCAAAATATCAAGTGTTGGCATGAATGTGGATAAACTGGAATGCTTGTGCACTACTGGTGAGAATGCAAATTGTCCAGCCATTATGGAAAACAATATGGAAGTTCCTCAAAGAATGAAAATTAGAATTATCATATGATCCAGCAATTCCATTTCTGGTTATATATTCATAAAAAAGGAAACAAGATCTTGAAGCAATATTTTTACACTCATGTTCATTGAAACATTTGCAATTAATACATTCACTGAGCAACAGACGTCCAACAAACATGAGATGAACGGATAAAGAAAATGCAGGATATACATACAATTGAGTACTATTCATCCTTAAATGATGGATATACTGTGGTATGTTACAATTTGGATGGATCTTGAGGACATTATGCTTAGGAAAATAAACCAGTCACAAAAAGAGAAAGTGCATGATTCCATTTATGTGAATTATCTAAAGTAGTCAAATTCTTAGAAACAGAAAGTAGAATGGTAGTTGCTAGTGGCTAAGGGAACGTGAAAAAGGGGAGTTGTTCAATGGGTTTAGAGTTTCAGTTTTGCAAGATGAAAATGTTCTAGAGATCTATTGTAAAATAAGATGTATATGTTGTAATTTACTGTACTGTACGTTTAAAAATGGTAAACGATGGTAAATTTCATGCTACAACTTTTTTTATAATAAAAAAAGAAAATAGGAAAATTCTTTCACTGTAATCAGATGGATTTATTTGGGGAAACTGAAGGAAATAAACATAACCTCTAAAAAGTAGACTATTGTTTCCAACAGAGAAAAGAGAGTGAACCTTCTACTGATACACCTATATTCTTTTTTTTGTTTGTTTGTTTGTTTTTTTGTTTTTTGTTTTTTGCGGTGCGCGGGCCTCTCACTGTTGTGGCCTCTCCCGTTGCGGAGCACAGGCTCTGGATGCGCAGGCTCAGCGGCCATGGCTCACGGGCCCAGCCGCTCCGCGGCATGTGGGATCCTCCCGGACCGGGGCACGAACCCGTGTCCCCTGCATCGGCAGGAGGACTCTCAACCACTGCGCCACCAGGGAAGCCCCACCTATATTCTTTAATTAAGGAACTAATAATGGAAAATAACAAATGTTATATAAAACAATGAGCGAGGTAGGACTTCATAGAAATCCAAATGAAATATTATACAATTTAAAAATATTAAATATTGGACATATTATACATCTGTGCGTACTGAATAATCAAGGTGATATTGGAGTTTTATAACTCTGAAGATATTTGAATACAATATTTTTTGTGGTGTTCTAAATTCCTGTGTAAGCAAAGAGGTTCATGGCAGTTATTTAGAAAATACAAGCTTTTCCTCTTTGATGATTTTTCACTTAGTTTAGCTCAAAATGGATAAAGAAATTGAATTATTCATTTTCTCCTAAAATGCAGTGAGAATACAGAGAGACTTTAAATAAGTGATTTAAACAAAGAATATGGAAAAACTAATAGATTTAAATTTATAGCATACAATTATAGAATGGCATATGTGAATTTTAAGTAATGGGGTACACATTCATTAAAATTATTTGACTCCAGTAATATTCAATTAATGGGTCTTTAATGCTCCATTTCATCAGAACTAGGAAGATAGGAAGAGATAGGAAATAATGGATAAATTTTACTGTTTTAATTCTTGTTTCATTTGACTTCTGTTTTTTCTCTGTCAAAATTTTATTCTTTTAATCAGTAGAAATCTGAGTTTATAATGACTACCATTACAAATTAATATGTAAGGGTGTATACTTTTTCTTTGGAATAAAACCCAAAATTGCTTTGATATTAAAACATTTCAAAATTAATTTTTATGCATAGTGAAAGAGACGATTAAACACTATTATTTCCCCAAACTGCTAAATGCACTTAATTGGATATACTGTATAATAATAGTTGAATGTATCTATCTTTTGACATTAAGAAATCTTCATTTATGATAATTGTTTACCTTTTGCCTCTGCTTACATTTTCCTCTCTTACATGAAGGGAGAAGATTAAAGAAACTTATATTGTGGCTTAAGTCCTTATCTTTCTTTATAGAATTAAACGTTTTATGACTTTTTAAAAAGATTTACGCCACAGGTAAATGTGTCTGGGTTTTGTTTTTTATTTTAATGAAGGAACTGGGGAAGTGGGTCTACTTGCCACCCATGAAGTCATATTCTTTCTATTGTAAACCTGCTTTCCTTACTTTCTGTGGTCTTGTCAGAAGGGATGGATATATAAAGAGGTCAGCCCCCTTCTTCACACTTTTTCATTTTCCTATCGCTCTGTCCCACTTCCTTCATTTAAGGGAACAGGAGTTCGTATTTTGGGTGATATTTCCCCCTTTCTGGTGGGAATGACAAGTAGTTGAAGAATTCTCAGTCCTAGAGGTTAAGATCTAGGGTGTTTGTAAGATAAACATGATAGTAATGGTTATGATTAAATATTTCAGGGCTATCTGGTCAAATTAATGGTAATTATAGATGCTGGACTACTACCAAGGCCAGAGAGAAAACTATACATTTAACTTCATTAATAATTACTAAAACTTCTTAAATTTATATAATGTATTCATTACAATAATAATTATGCACTCAACTATATGTATCACATAAACATTACATTTAAAAATTATCATAGTATATAAATTCTATAACCCTAATGTCAATTTTTAGATTTTTTCAGCTCCGGTGGAATGGTTGTTATTTATTATTAGTGGTAGTATTAGAAGCAATATTGCTGTTACCAGTATCACCTACTATTATTAGCACCCATCTCCACTCTGAGCTCTGGCTTTGTCATTATGTACGTCCTTAAATAGGTTCATTTAAATACTAGATTAAAATGACTCTTGGACCATTTACCATGGTTCTTCTTTAGTGCTGGCATCTCACATTCCTTTTTTCACTTTTTTTCAGCATCTTCTGATATATCTGCAGGTAAATTCTTGACCATGTGACTGGTCTTTGTACCTGTCACTTTGTTTCTTGGTACATGCATCCTTTGGTTCTTGTTTGTTTCACAGACTTTTTGACCTGCTGCATTAACCTAGCCTTGTTTTTGATATATTCCTTGATTCTGACTTCCCTACCTGATTCTGATTCAGATTTTTTTTTTTTCAGAAATCAAATCTTCATTTCTTGGGGATTTCTCAATTCTTCGTTTCCCGGAAGCTTACCCTGCAGTCATCACTGATAAAACGAACTACACTGATTAAGTGCCTACTGTGTGCCCAGTAGTGAGATAAATGATATATACATACAAATAAAAAATTTACAGTATTCTGCTGCCACCCTCAGCATGCAAGACTCCCTGATTCTAATGAGCTACGTGTTTGGTAATAGATTTCATCGTTTCAATAGTTGCCAAGCGTCTTATGCTTCTACCTATCAACAAACCGTTTTTCTTTACTATATGCTAGCAATAATTGTCTTCAGCGTCAATCACTCTATCCTTAATCACTAACTACATGGTATTGTTATTACCATAATTATTGCTATTATTACTATTGTATGTCATTTCTGAATGCAGAGGGGAATTCTGAAGAAGGAATATTTTGAAAAGAATGGTACTGACACTTTCACTAAAAGGAAATGAATTATGCTAAATGTAAGTCAGAAATTTTGAGTCAAAAAAAGGAACAAATTGTTTGTGTGCCTTGTTAGAATTTTTCTTGCTGGTAATTATAGTATCATTCCTTTTCTGAGCTGCCTCAGAATTAATAAGATGAACCTGTTAGAACCCCGTGGCTATACAGCCCTCTCCCTGTTACTGGCCAGGTAAACTGAAGAGATCAGGGTATACAGCAGTCTGCACGAACCAGACCCTAGACCCTTAAATTTCCAGAGTCCACTCAGAGCTAAAATAGCTGAAAAGAACTCATTTCAGGTTGTAATATTTTGCCATTTGACAAGATGCATACTCTCTAGGAACATGATTTTCAATTAAGACCTTCGTACTAGATGATATGAAGATGACAGCAAGAGTGAGAGAGGGAGAGAGAGAAAGCATATTAACTTCTAGGTGTTTTTAGGAACATTTATGGCTCACCCAGTACTAATTATAATATGATTTCAAATGTGTTAAGTTAACATTTCATGAAGTCCTTTTCATATGCCAGCCTTAGCAGGTCTTATTTTTGCTTCCTGCATATTTTCAGGCACCGAGATAAGTAGTTCATATTGCTTCTTTTCCTTTTATAACTTTTTAAATATATGTGCACTCAAACATTATTTCTTAACTGGATCTGTATCGGTCCCTTTCCCTCTTTAAGCTCAGATATTTTAATTGTACCATTTCCAATATATTCATAATACAAATAGCATATGAAATGTGTCAGTCTTCACATTGAATTTATAAATAAGTCTGGTCACAGTCAAATAATTTCACACATTGCCCAGCATAAACGTCAATTTAAAATATGAAGCTCATAAATAAAATGAAAACTGTTACCCCGTGGATCTAAAAACAGTTATTATGTCAGAGTTAATCTTTACATCAGCTTATGGTCTTCCTACACACTGCTTTAAATGTGAGCCCCTAAATACCAAGGGTCCTTCCTGCATAATAAATCTTACTATGTTAACTCATGTGCAAATTTAAATTGGGAAAACATCATCATTTACCTGAATGGAATTTAACCTGTGGAAAAGAAGATAATTGTATTTTTGTAAAAGATGAAAAAACAACACGAGATGATGCATTTTCATTGAAAAATAAGCAAGGCTGTCTGTCATGGAGTCTTCTAGAGTGCTCCACAAAAATCATGGAAGCCTAACTACAGACTGCTGACTCTTTTCAAGGATTGGGAAGCAGATCTGGTAGGTCCCAGACTTTGAACCAAACCACTGACACCTGACACTCACTGTACAAAGTATGTAAAACACAATTGGAAAACAGAACTATACCAACAGATGTTCAATTTATAAAGGGATCTGCAGGGTAGGTACATATTTTCAAGGGAAAAGCACTATTCTACATTTTCCCAAGGAAAAGTAGAAATAAATATTCTTTATTGCCACCATGGAGTTTGCATTCCCTATGCAGGAACAAATGGGGTAATTTTTTTTTCTTTGTTTTTTTGCGGTATGTGGGCCTCTCACTGTTGTGGCCTCTCCCGTTGTGGAGCACAGGCTCCAGACACGCAGGCTCAGCAGCCATGGCCGACGGGCCCAGCGGCTCTGCGGCATGTGGGATCCTCTCGGACCAGGGCATGAAACCGTGTCCCCTGCATCGGCAGGCGGACTCTCAGCCACTGCACCACCAGGGAAGCCCCAAATGGGGTAATTTTTAAATGTGCTGATGGGGAGTTGCCTATGTGGCAACCCTGAGTGGCCTCATATAATGAATGTCTATATAATTATTTTTACCAAAAAATCTTTTTTTTAGTCTCTTTTGTTTATTTCTATAATAAGAGCTACATTTTATAAATAATATCAACAGTGAATTGTTTACCTGGGGTTGCTCCAGTGATGTTTGCAGAACGTCTATATTTTGTAATTGTTTGGAAGTGCATGGATGTCTCTCTTAGCTTTTCAAATGATTATAGCTTGATTAGTTGTAACAATTTTTGTCATGCAAATTTCCAAAGCCATTTTGATTTTTAACAGCTACGAAAATGTTTTGTTGTCATTGTTGTTTTAGTGGTGGTTGTATTTCTTTTCTCCTATTTAGATACTTAAATAACTATTATTTTCATGAATTGTAGAATTTCACCAGATTTTCCGCTAAAGGTTATAAATTATTAATTTTGCCTAGAACATTATAATCCCCCTCCAAAATATCCCATCATGGCTCTTTTTCTAAATTCTGATTACTTCTGTGCCTCAATATCCTCATCTGAAAATGACATAGCACTTACTTCTTGGTTTGTGTGTGTGTGTGTGTGTGTGTGTCAGTTAATATACATAAAGAATTTAGAATGGTAAGTAATTTAACTGTTGTTTTAAAACTGTTTCTTCTGACTGCTCTTTTAGTTTACTCTAAATGCACAGTTAATATTAATGTTCTCTCAGTGTTTGTCATCTTCTGTCATTTATTGAGATTTCTATGCACCAGATACTTACGCAGTTTGCATAAATTTTTATCTGTATTTTCCCAATGGTCATATCAAATAGGTATAATTTCCATTTACTGAGAAGGAAATTTTAAGTCATGGAGACATTAAATAAGTTGCCTGATGATAAATGGTTAGTAAGTGTAAGAGCTACAACTCAAACCAGGTTTGAGCTGATCTCAGAGCCTGGGTTCTAGATTCTAAGTGCGTATTTTACCATCACTTTGTCCTTCTTTAGTCAGTGTGTGTGTGTGTGTGTGTGTGCGCGCGCGTGTGTGTGTGTATTATCTGTTTCACTGACCTAGACTTTTTCAGGATTGGTTTTACTATACAGTGTTTCTACTGATGATCACACTTATTCCATAGGTGAAAAAAACTCTGTTTTTATCTGTTTGTATTTCATGGAACCAAGGATTTTCCCTTTCCTGGAGAATAGATGGTGACTATTTTCTAAAATCTTGCTTTCCACAATTATTACTAAAAAGATGTCACTCATTTTTCTACTGTCTTTGCATTTTCACATGGTTGAAATTGTTCATGATTGGTGCTAGATTTTGTTTCTTCTGCTCACTCAAGTTTCCTTGGAAAGTAGGCTCTGAGGGACATGGCTCTACAATCCTGCTTATGATTTATATTTCATGACAGTACAAGCTCTCAGTGCTAAGGCTGGGTGAAAGGGTTAGGGCTACTGGAGGTATTTTTGAAAGTACAATTTAAATTTAATTCTATTGTTGGTGGGAAAGGTTGGAGACAGGAGGAGAGTCACAATGAATTCACCTCCACATAATGACCTAAAGGTCAAATCCAGTCAACCAGGCAAGGATCATCAACAGCATTTTGCCTGGATTTGGGATTGAGGAGTATGACAAGTGATCCAGAGCATTTAGTGTCTTGGATTTCAGACACTTGATTTTCAAGAAGATTTTCTTCTAAGATTTCAGATGAGAGCTGAGTGGTCTTCTAGAATCACTGTGTTCGAATGCATATGGACTGTGTGAATAATACTTGATTGATTCTATTGTATACCATCAATTCTAAAAATGGTAGGGATTCTTAAAGCAATAATTCTCCAATTCTTGACCTTAAAGCCCTGGACTTAGAATCATCTGAGGAGATACTTCTACTGAATCAGAATTTCTTGGGTTGAGCTAAAAAATCTTTTGAAGTTACCCCAAATAATTAATTTATTTATTATCCCAAATAATTCTATGGCACACCGAAGTCTGAGAAAGAAAAATATGGTTAAAGAACATGCAGTATACTCAATTATTTTCTCTCTAGAGATACTATAAAAAAATTTTTTTCAAATGTTTAAGGGTTTTACAAAAAAATGATTACAGAAATTCTTACTCTTACATTTTCCAGGAAATCTCAACAGGAAAATTTTTTAGTAAAATGTTGTGAAGTACGAGAAAATAGTGTTCAATACCTAAAAAGGAATCTCCTCACTTGCCAACAATAATCACTTGTAGAAATAAACCAAATTCTCTGACCTCTCTCAAAGGAATTAATTTCTCTTAATGTTTTCTTCAGTCAGCCAGGTAGACAAGAGAAAAATCAGAATTAAAAGAGTTATTAATCTTTTTTCCATATTCATTTATCATTCAAACAGTAAAAAGCAATTAAGATTTTCAGTCTAAAAACAATTGACCTATTAGAATCTTAAGAGCACTTCAAGTAGGTGCCTTTTTTATGTGGAAATGAAATTACATTGTGTCTTAAAACATCTTTGTTTTAAGATATCCTTCTCTGATAAATTATATGAATTCTATAAAACTCTATTATAGATTGTTTTCCACATTAAGGTAGGTATGTATTTCTGTAGCTATTGTGTTAACTAATAATTTATTAGAAACCAAAAGGCTTTTTTAAACACTCTTGATATTAGTAAATATATATATACATGTAGATGTATACACATACATATATATACATATATGTTACACATTATATAATAATATGAGAATAATTTATAATATTAACAGAATGATATAATATAGGACAATGAAAGCAAAATTAAATATATTTTGTTTCTGAATTTAGGTTTTAATTAAAGGACAGAAATTTGACCTATTTGGTAATGATTCAACGCTTTATATAGTTTTTTATATGATTTTTAACACAAATTTTAAACGTGGCTGTTCAGTAAAAGACAGTGTACAGTTTTAGGATGAGCACTATGTTAGAAGTCAGAAAACATGAGTCCTTGTCTCACTCCATCACCCGGGCAAATAACTTTAGGCAAGTCACTTTAAATGTTCAAATTTAATGTTAACCAAAATTAAAGAACTTTTAATTAATGACATCTAAGGCTCATGCCAGTTTAAAGCTGAAGAGCCTTTCATTCTAATTCTGATTTCCAGTTTTGAGAGACAGGGTGACAGTTTTAGCATAGTGAAGAAATACACGTTTTATGAGAACAAAGAATTGCTCAACATATAAGGAAAATAATAACAGATATCATACCCTATTAAGAGCATTCATTTAAATCTTTTAAAGCATTTTTGATGGTTCTTTTTACTACCATATGTTTACATATTTGTCTAATGCCTTAAACTAACAAACTAAATAAAGCAAAAATGTTCTTGCTATGTTAGGTCTAGGTCATGGTGAACATTTATTTTTACATAATACAGAGTGCTTCAATTGTTTTTTTTATAACATCTTTCCCCCAAAGTGTGCTATTAAAAATTCAAATATTCACAAAGTAAGAGAAGTGTAAAATAAATATTTGTATACCTACTACCTAGATTCTATAATTAATTTTTACAATATTTATTGTATTCCATAGCTTTCCATTTATTCATCTCTCTAGGCATCTGTCTGTCATTATTTGTCTTGTAGTTTTGATGGCTATGTCAAAGTAATATGCAGTCATCCATACACTGGTGGGGTTCAGGGCATGCTACCCCCAGTACAGCACCTTGGCATACTGAATATCTTAAGTTAAAGGAGTTTAAGAAAAGGTCACTTTGACCTTCCCCTTCATCTCCCTTCTTCTCTGAAAGCAGGAGATAACTGTCCCACATGAGATGCACCCTCCCTGTATTAGGAGTAAAGAGATACCCTTATCATCAGAGACAGGGAATTTAGGGCTGCAAAGGCTCTATAAACAAACCTTGTTACTTTTCCACTATATCCTACCCATGGCCCAAACCTCTTTGTCTTGACAATTCTTTACATATTTTTTGTTTCTTTGTCTAAAAGGTACAAAGCTCTTGTTACTTCTTGGGGGTCTTCATTCTCCTGTGAATGTTCCCATGTACATGTAAAAATTCACTAAACTTGTATGCTCTTCTCTTGTTAATCTGTCTTATGTCAGTTTAATTCTTAGGCCCGGCCAGAGTCCCAAAGAGGGTAGAGGAGAATTTTTCCTCCCCATATCACCATCACTTTACCCTTAAACACTTCAGTATCCAGAGAATTAACTAGATTTCAATATTTGTTTACTGATCATTTTTTTTCTTTTGAGATGGGGGAAAAATATATGTGTGTGTATTTTTGTGTGTATTTATTTCCCTGATTGTATTTTAAAGTGCTTATTCAATATAACTCTTAACGTGTTCGCTTGTAAACAAAACAGCTAATAATTATCATGGTTTTTTTGCTTTTGTTTTAAAAAACTTGGCTGACTATTGGTTTTCTTCTCTCCTTCCTAGGACTTTACAGTAGAAGTTTCCAATGCAAATTGCATCCAGACTATCCCAGGTTTGAAAACTGAAAATTCTATAGTGTAGATAGCTGAAATGAGGAAGAGAAAGAGGAGTATGGGAGGAAAACACTGAGCCACAGGCATTGCTGACATAAAGAGGGAGAAGGAAGATCAGTTAGAAATGAATAAAAATTTGTATGAATTTTTCATGAATAGGAAGTTCTCTACATGGTTTGTGATAAATACAGTATGAGCCTTGTTCATTTAGAGACCTTAGCTGCAACCACAAGACCCTCTCCAGCTTATAAAAACATAAAATGAACTTATTAGAGGGTTTTAAATGTTTCACAACTTCTCTGGGAACGTGGCACCAGAGAATCGCCACCCAAGGTTATACAACAAAGAAGAGTACACAAATATTACACTGCCTGACAATTTTCAGATACAATGGCACTACCGCTGAATATTGGCACTGCAGCTTACATAGTGGACATTGAGCACAAAAAGCAAAATATGGCACAATTTATAGCACAATCTCTGCTGTTGCTAGTTTTGAAAGCTTAAGTTTATTGCCCATTCTCTGCCTCCCATATAACGCAATGGATTTTTCACATTGATGTCTTTCAAACCAATGTTTATGTTGGGTGTATCTGATTGACCAAATCTAGGTCACATGCTATGCTCCAAGGGTAAGAATGGCTGGGACAAAGAGTTACCTAGCTTCTACAATGGTAAGGTAGAACTTATAATATGGGAAATTGCCACAATGTGAAAATCCTCTTCAAAACACATGGGTCAAATGTTCATTAGAATCATCATCATGATACCACTTTGTCCAGAAGTGTTTTCTTGAAGGAATTCCTATTTGTTTTCTGAAATCAATGTATGTTATGCTAGTGTCTTTCTGCTAACCTGTCAATTTGGTAATTCTTTTATAGTGCTGCATGCCTCTGTCCTCTCACAAAATCCTGTGTTCCTCACTTCTTTTCTTTTGGAAGTTATATTTGAGATTTGTTTATTGAAATCAGATATAATTATACTTTCTCCTAAAATTCTCAATTCCCAGTTTATTTCACTAATTTATATAATTACAAGAAATAGAACAGATCAGTTTCTTACAGTGTTTCTGTAATTGTTTTCTTCCCTTCCTCCTTCCCACCCTCCCTCCCTCTCTTCCTTCCTTCCTTCCTTGTCCCAATAGCTTTGTGGTTTATCACATAATTATAATGTTAGGGGGATAAACCAAATATTTATGAATGTGACTAAACAAAAGAGGTGATAATAGTCCTTAGAATTAGTCATATTTATTTTACCCCCATGAATAAATGTGGTACAATGAGATAATTTGAAATATCTGAACACTGAAACAAAGCTCTATGGTTATTATGAAATAATAGCTCAAAAATCTTGATGTTTCAATTTTATTCAGAGGTTATGAGCTGTAACAAATGACTGAAATGCTTCCAACTAGGGTGCAGGGGATTATCTTCATGGAGTATGGTAAGATGTCTCATTTTTATAAGAAGGAAGATCTAGCCACTGGATAAAAGAGGGGATTTATTTACATTTGTGAGCTTTTGAATAATGCACCATGTTTACAAAGGTTTGATATTTGAAACAAATCACAAATAACAGAAGTGCTACTATAAACATTTTATATTTTGGAAACAAATAAGTACACTAGAGCCAAGAAGCAAAATATCAAAATTAATTGCTCAAAGGACTGGATGAAAAGGCATGTACTTTTTTTCATGGAGTTGCTGGATCGATGATTGGTCCATTTTCCTTTTGTTTACAGAATTTAAAAAGGAGAACAGATGATAGTTACTAATCTCACTGAAAGTGAGTAGTTCAAAGATTATGAAAGAGTAGAGGAGACATCACTTTTAAAAGAAGACTATTAAAGGTATTTGTCATGGAGTCAAACAAACTCAGATCATGTCACAAGATCTTAAAGATACTGATTAATGGAAAATCAAGCTGAAGTCTTCTTGATATGGAAAAAAAGTTAATGTTGAGAATTGAGACTTAAAAGATGGCTAGTGTGCTTGACTCTCAACAGATATCTGTTAAAGGAACACTATTATCTTGAAGCATAATTTTTATCTATTGAAATTATTTATTTTAGAACATAAGGGATGACACTACCTGTTTCTTTTGTGTATATTTATTCCTTTTTCATAGTTCAATGATATGCTTATGATCAAAGGAGAAAGCTATTGATTTATGGAAAATGGGAAATATTAATTATATTTTCTTAAGTAATCAGAATTTTGTTTCCTACTCTATAAAATTATTAAAACTGGGCAATATATTTTAATAGCCACTAATTTTAAAAAATAATTCATTTCAGTAACAGCTAAGAAATCAATGTGAACATAGGGTATTAGATTTAACACTTGTGTGTACATTTCTTAGGAATTTACATATTTTGTTTGTGTTCATTAAAAGAAGTCTCTGCACATCAACCTCAAAATGCCTCTAATTTTTTTTTTTTACTAGAATGTCAACCATGTTAAAAGACTGATATGTCAACTTATGTTGACCTAGGATACACTGGAAAGTTATATCCTGCTTTAACAAGCATTTACCTATTGGTCCTTCATGTAATTAAAGAGAGACACAGACTAATCTGGTGAGCAGTCACTTCAGATATCTGATCATCCTCAAGCTACCAAAAAGTCACCGAGGAGACAGGTTTTATGGCAACTGAAGAAACACCATCCACTAACATCTCCTAATGTCATACCATCATATTTATTAGTTCTGTTAACTTAGAGAGTGGAAAGGAAATTAGCATGACCTTTACTGGTGCTGTTTTTCTTTTCTTTCCTTCTTTTTTTGTGAGAGGGTAATTCCCACATTGTCAGAAAGAAATGTTAAATAAATTAACATTTATAAATTAACATTTCAAAATAAATTATTTTGATATTGCAATAATTATCTGTTGTTTTGTAAAGGTTTCTCCATAGTACTTGATATTACAGACCTTTGGCTATTGGAATTTGACCAACACCCACCCATGTTCTACATGGACCTTCTTTTCCTGGATCCTCTATGGAAAAAATGAAAAACATTCTAGGACATTCAAAGTGGCGGTTCTGACTGACTCTGTTGGTCAAATAAGAAATCATTCAAAACATTAAAATAGCTTAATATAGACATAATACTGGAGCAGAAAAGACTTCAGACCCCAATTCTTCAGTGGGTAATTGTGACTACTTCTCTAATTTCCTCCAAATCCTCAGAGGCATAGCTATGTTCTATCTGCTAAATCTTAGAAAATATAAAGTGAAACAAATTGACTATATATAGTAGCTGAAATCTAAATTATATTAGTTTTGAATGGGGTGTCCTGTTTATAGCTCCACTAAAACTGTAATCATTAGGAATGAGGAATTTCTCATCCCTGGTCAGGGAGTCATGTGTTCTGGGTTCTGTTAATAATCAGCTTTTTTTAAGTTTTTTTTTTTTTTTTGATGTGGACCACTTTTAAATTCTTTATTGAATTTGTTACAATATTGCTTCTGTTTTATGTTTTGGTTTTAAAACAAGCTTTAAGATGTTGAACATTCTACTTGAGACTTCAAAATCTAATCTGTCAAAAAAGGATTAATTCAGACCCTTAGATCTCTAAGTTTCTTTCTTAATTAAACACTGTTTATTTGCTCCAACAGAACCATTAATTCATTGAATATTTACTGAGCATCTACTATACACCAAGTACTCTTCTAGAGTCTAGGGATACAACAGTGAATAAAAGAGATACTTCTATTTTAAAGAAGCATGAATTATATTTGGGAAAAACTATCCTATTTAGTTTTTATAGTTATCAATGATATTCATTTTAAAAAACACTGCATTAGGCTCCATTTGTGTAAATGAAAGTTGTTTTCCATTTTTATTTGCAAAGTATCTACAATTTTTATCATCGTAACTATGATAATAAAAATTTGAGATACAGCAATATGCTGAGGTCTCAAAACCTGTATCCTCTTCTTCTCCCTGCCCTACATATGAAATTGATACCGCCTTCTAAATTATGTCATCCTAACACTGAAGTGTTTCTTTATCCTGAAATCGGTTACAGCATTTCAGTCTTGTGCCATCACCGTTTATAACTTCAAACCTTCCTTTTCCTTCTTGCTATTTTTGACCTTTACAAATCTAACATCCCAGTTGGTCTCCTTGGCAGTTCATTGCACACACTATAACCTGAAGAACATTCTTAATGCTTAACCCTAATTATGTTGTTTTCTAATGTAGAAAGCATTAAGCTTTCTTAATTTCCTTCAAGATACAGTTCAAAATTCTTAGGTTGGTGAAGAAAATTCATCCTGCCTGGAAGTCACTGTGCTATTAGCATTTCACATTATCTCTGTTGGAAGGCTGGAGTTCGGCTTTATGAATAAAAGAAAGAACAAAATTATATATTTATTTGCTGAATCATATGTAGGAATTTGTGTAGAAGTGTTATTTCTTTTGGGGAATATTCTAGGGACGTGGTTCTAAAATTTTGTCATAATGCCTTTAGATTTTTTAAAAGTTATTGAGAGCTTTGGATTATGTTATTTATATCTAACGGTATTTAAAGTATTAGAAATTAAAACCTAGATATATTGAAAATATTGTTATTAATTCTCTTAAAAATAACAATATAAATTCATTACATATTAATGTAAATAACATTTTTTAATGAAATTAACTATATTTTTCCAAACCAGAAAGTAAAAAGAAGAATGAAATTGTTTTACTTTTTTTTTCAGAGCTCTAAAATGTTTGGCTTAATAAGCTAAATTGTCATGTCCGTTTCTGCATTCAATCTGTTGTGATATGTTGTTTTGGTGGAAGATTATTAAGAAAATAATAATCTATTATATATATGATAGATTATATATATAATTGGAAAAGGTAGGAGTATTCTAAGCTTTTTCAGATAATCAAGAATATTCCTTTTTAATACATTAAAACTCAATTATTAGTAGGTTCTTATAGGTTAATGATAATATGGAATCTGAAACCATACCAATAACCTTTTTGTGTAAAAGTGAGAGTTTCACAGACAAAGAATATCAATATTACTATGAAAATAATTTTTACCTGATGAACTGCCTGAAAGAGCCTTGAGAACCACTATATAGGAAATAAGAAATATACTGATGTCTCTGTCAGATTGACTGAGACTATAGTTTTCAATTTCAGAAAAAGTCCTAGTTCCTCCACTTACATGCTACATGACCTAGAGCAGCTTATGATGCCTCTCTAGGCAAGACTTTCACCCTCTAAAATAGGAATGATAATAATGATATTAATTTTAAAATATTTTATGATATTTAAATGATGAGGTCATGCATATAAAATGTGTGGCAAAGTCGTTTGGTCAATTGTAAATTCTCAGTAAATTCAATCTATTATTGTTTTAAGAAATAAAAAAATCAGTAAACTATTGAAAATTAAACAAGAATGTAAGTTAAACAATCTTATGTATTTGATCTATATTTTGGAAGAAGTTTCAGCCTTCTTGGCTAAGAACTCTGAGCTCCGGGGCATCTTTGGGATAAATAAAGCTTCCAGAGCATCCATATGGCCCAGAGTAGGACTGAATTATCACAATAAAAAAGGCTCAGTGAAACAGAAGTCTTAGGATGCCTGCAAAGATTTTGCCTCAAGTAGTAACAAAACAAAGCAAAATATGTTTATGCAGTTATAAGAGGAACTAACCAAGAGAATGAAAAAAAAATTCAACCAAACCAATCACAATGGAACTGAGTTGGACAGTGTTTGCCTTGTTTGAGAAAAACATTTTTCTATCCTTTCATTACCACATGCAGTATATAGTCCCATGTGATTAACAAAATCATCTTGAAACACTGGCATGCCTTGGCTACAGATGAAAAATTAAATGGCAAATTTAAATTCCCACCCCTCATCTCATTTAAGAGAGAATGTTGTTGCACTTGGATTCGGGTCTGTCTAATCAGGCGGCACATTTCCTATCACGTCTAACACCTGGCTGACTCCCGTGTGCCAACTGTGCCCAGTGCAATGATATGTCTGGAAGTAATTACTTCTATCACCCACGTAAGGGCAGGGGATATGAGACTCATCACATGCTTACCTTTTACACAAACTTCATTTTTCATTTTAAATGTCTGTGTGAGTTGGCCCATGTAGACTCAACTGAGTCCCTAAAAGAGAAATTTTCCCCCAAATTGCAACTGGAATGAGAAGTATCAGATAAGGAAAGTACCCTCACCAGTTACTCAGTCATTCCTACAAAGCACATATACACATATAATTTTGATACTGACATTTTTTTCTAAGTGAACGAAGACTGTCAACAGCTAAATTCATGCTATAATGGTTTGCCATATTCCTATGTTTTGAAATGACATTGTTCTCAGGATAAAATGTCCTGTGAACAAGAAGGCACCCATGACATTGATTGATGCTTATTAGATTTGATCTAATTTTGTTGTATGTGTGAATTCTCTCTCTTTCTCTAGTATATACATTATAGAAAGATAACAGATAGATAAATTGATATAGATATGATATTTTTAATCTAATTGTACAAACTTAAATCCTCCACAGTGACATTATAATCTTCAAATACTTTTCCTTCTGCTAAACTTTGTGCTACAGACATCGATTAAATCATCTTCTCTTTCAGGACCCTTGGGTATTTAGATTATGATATCTTTGGAGTCTTGTTCTGGCATTCAATCAATGCATGCAAGAGAATATGTTGTATCATATTTAGCAGACTAAGCTCTCTGAGGAAAGGATTAGCGAATAGTTACTGAGTACATTTTAAAAGCAGATTTTCTCTGTAATATCTATGTCTATTCTTGGAACATATAACCAGATATGTTCAAAATACAGATGCAAAAAGGAGAGATATCCTAAATAAAGTATATTCATCTGATCTGCATATTTTGAAAGACCCGATTCTTCCCTGCTTTCACATTTTATTTTTATATTTTAATTGGAGCTTTGCATAATTTAAAAGTGAGATGGATAATCAATACAAAGATCAATTCAGCATGAAGTCTATGCATGAAATCACTAAGGTTTTCTTGGCTAAATGCTGTAAAAACTTGTTCAGTGTCTCCAATTAACATAATGTATTAAAATATATTGTAATAATAATATATAAGTATAAATACATGATATAGAAGGAAAATCAGAGGAAGAATACCACAATCTTACGTGAAACTAAAAAGTGATAATTTTACATAGTAATATTCAATTATATGTATACTGATAAATTGGAATTCCAGTGAAGAAAATACCAGTCCCTTGTAGCCTCCTACCACATCCCCTTTCTCATCTGGTGTTCTCTGAATCCTTCAGCTACAGAGCCACTCATCCAAAAGCACTCTCACCTTAATTCATTTTTAAAGAGAGAAAGTGGTCTCCTGTTTGAGGCAGGCATATAATAGGGGCATTCTGCTGTTAACCACATAGGGGGAGGCCATTTGGACATTAGCTAACATCTCTGACCATCAGAATTCTTATATTCACTGACAGGAGAAGGAATTCCGTGACAACAAATGGCATCAGCTGACTTTCATCTCAGGACTCGTATTTCAGGAGATTTGAGTAGTGTGACTGCATTCCAATTTGAAGTAGATGCCCCTTCTTTCACACAGAAAAAAATATAAATGATGAACTTTCATTTTCTGTTTATAAAATCATGGCATAGAAGCCGAATTTGCTTACCAATATTCTAATATTGTTGAACTTGCATACAAAATACAAGTTCAATGTATCAAAAATATAATAATAAAAATTAAAACATAAAGTAATGAAACTGAAAACAGACCAATAGAGAAAATAAACACATGAAAAGTTGGTTCTTTGAAAATATTTACAATAAATTAACAACCTTAAAATTATAAGCTGTGGGCTTCCCTGGTGGCACAGTGGTTAGGAATCTGCCTGCCAATGCAGGGGACATGGGTTTGAGCCCTGGTCCGGAAGATCCCGCATGCCATGGAGCAACTAAGCCCATGAGCCACCACTACTGAGCCTGTGTTATAGAGCCTGCAAGCCACAACTACTGAGCCCGTGTGCCACAACTACTGAGCCCACGTGCCTAGAGCCCGTGCTCCACAACAAGAGAAGCCACCACAATGAGAAGCCCCTACACTGCAACGAAGAGTAGCCCCCGCTCACTGCCACTAGAGAAAGCCTGTGCACAGCAACAAAGACCCAATGCAGCCAAAATATATATATATATATATATATATATATATATATATATATAAGCCATGCTAGGAAAAAACACAAAAAGATACAAATCAACAATATCAGAAATAAATGAGTGGTCATCTCCACTGATTCCATGAATATTAAAAGGGTAAAAAGTAATATTATGAACAACTCGACGCCCACAGATTTGATAACCTAAATTAAATGGACCAACTCCTTGAAAGACACAACCAAAACTCACACAAAGATATCTGAACAGTTCTCCACCTTTTAAAGAAATAGAATCAATTATTAACAGTCTTCCAAACCTACCAAAGCACCAGCCCCAAATGGGCTCACTGGTGAATTCTACCAAACATTTAAGGAAGAAATTGTATCAATTCTCTATGGTCTCTTTTGGAAGACAGAAACAGAAGGAAAACTTCCTAACTCATTTTGAGGCCAGCATTACTCTGATATCAACATGAGAAAGAGACATTACAAGAAAAAAACACTACAGGCCAATAACTCTCATAAACGTAGATGCAAAAATCCTTAAAAGTGTTAACAAATTAAATCCAGCAATGTCTAAAAGTAATTATACACCACAATCTTGTGGGATTTTTCCCACATATGCAAGTCTGGTTCGACATTTAAAAATAAATTCATGTAATCCACTAAATAAACAGGCAAAAGAAGAAAAAGCACCTGATCCTATCACTAGATGCAGAAAAAGCATTTGACAAAATCCAGCACCCATTCATAAGAAAAACTGTCAGTAACCTAGGAATAGAGGGGAACTTCCTCAACTTGATAAAGAATATCTACAAAACGCTTAAAGCTAGCATCTTAATTAACAGTAAAAACTAAATGCTTCCCTGCTAAGATCAGGAATAAAACAAGTATAATTCCCTACACCATTTCAACAGTGGAAGCCCTAAGATCAGGAATAAAACAAGTATAATCCCCTACACCATTTCAACAGTGGAAGTCCTAGATAATACAATAAGACAAGAAAAGGAAGTAAATGGAACACAGGTTGGGAAGTAAGTAATAAAACGGTTTTTATTGACAGATGACATCATTTCTCTGTAGAAGATCCTAAAGAATCAGCATTCAAAAATCTTCATGAAACTAACAAGTGATGATAGCAAGTTTTCAGGATACAAGATTAATTTACAAAAGACAATTGCTTTCTTATATACCAGCAATAAACAATTAGAATTTGAAATTAAAATCACAGTACAATTTAAATTAGCAACAAAATATGAAATACTTAGGTATAAATCTAAGAAAATATTTATAAGTTCTATATGAGGAAAACTATGAAATTCTGATAAAAGAAATTTTAAAAGAGCAAAATAAATAGAGAGGTATTCTGTACAGATGGGTAGGAAGACTCAATATTGTCAAGGTATCAGTTCTTCCCAACTTTATCTATAGTTTCAGTGCATTCTTAAGAAAAGTTCCAATAAGATTTTTATGGATATCAACAGTTTCTGAAGTTCATATGGAAAGGCAAACAACTCAGAACAGCCAACACGATATTGAAGGGCAAAACAAAGTCAGAAGACTGACATCATCCAACTTCAAGACTTACTATACAGCAACAGTAAACAAGAGTATAGCATTAATGAAAGAATAGACAAATAGATCAATGGAACAGAATAGAAAGCCCAGAAATAAACCCACCCAAATACAGTTAACTGAGCATTAACAAAGGAGCAAAGGCCATTTGATGGAGAAGGGCAATCTTTTCAACAAATGGTACTGAAACAACTGGACTTCCATCTTCCAAAAAAACAATCTAGACAGATTTTACACATTTCACAAAAGTTAACTGAAAATGGATCATAGACCTAAATGTGCAACATAAAACTGTAAAACTCTTAGAAGACAACATAGAAGAAATCTAGGTGACTTTGAGGTGATTAGCTTTTGGATAAAACACCAAAAGCAAAATTTATGAAAGAAAAAATTGTAAATTGGACTTCATAAATATTGAAAACTTTTACTCTGTGAAACAGAATGAAAGCACAACTTACAGACTGGGAGAAAATCTTTGCCAAATACATATCTGATAAAGGACTAGTATCCAAAATATACAAAGAACTCTTAAACTCAGCAATAAGAAAACACACAATCCAATTAATAAATGGACAAAAGACCTGAACATATAACTCACCAAAACATATACAGATGGCAAACAAGTATAAGAAAAGGTGCCTGATATCATATGCCATTGAGCTGCAAATTAAAACACCAAATATATACCACTATACACCTATTAGATTGGCTAAAACACTGACATCAGCAAATGCTGGTAAGGGTTTGGAGCAACAGGAACTTGTGTTCATTGCTAGTGGAAAAAGCCACTTTGGATGGCAGTTTGGCAGTTTCTTACAAAGCTAAACATACTCTTACCATATGTTCCAGGAATTATGCTCCTCGGTACTTACCCAAATGAGTTGAAAGTGTATGTTCACACAAGAAGCTGCATATTAGTGTCTATAAAAGCTTTATTCAGAATTGCCAAAACTTGCAAGTAACCAATATATGCTTCATTACATGACTGGTTAGACAAACAATGGTACATCCATACAATGGAATATTATTCGGCAATAAAAAGAAGAAATGAGGGAGACGCAAGAGGGAAGAGATATGGGAACATATGTAATGTATAACTGATTCACTTTGTTATAAAGCAGAAACTAACACACCATTGTAAAGCAATTATACTCCAATAAAGATGTTAAAAAAAAAGGAAGAAATGAGCTATCAAGCTATGAAAAACATGCAGGAACCTTAAATACATATTTCTAAGTGAAAGAAGCCATTCTGAGAAGGCCATATACCATATATTCCAACTGTATGATATTCTAAAAAATGCAAAACTATGCAGACAGAAAAAAAGTAACTGGTTATTTGTGGTTTGGGTGGAGGGAGGGATGAATAAGTGGAGCAAAGGGGATTTTTAGGACAGTGAAATTACTCTGTCTAAATTACTCTGTCACATTTAGGGTGGTACTGTAATGGTGAATACATGTCACTACACATTTGTCAAAACCCATAGAATGTACAACACAAATTGAATCCAAATCTACACTATAGACTTTAGTTAATAATAATGTGTAAATATTGCCTCATCAATGGTAACAAAGTGTACCACACTAATGCAAGATATTAATAATAGGGGAAACTGTGTGTGGGGTGGGAGGGTTTGGAAGTATCTGTGAATTCACTGTACTTTCTGATCAATTTTTCTATAAACCTAAAATGGCTCTAAAAAATAGTCTATTTATAAAAGTGTAGTAGCTTAGATGTCACATTACTTAAGAAGTTAAAGGATTATACCTCAACAAATACTTAATTATACATTCCAGAGCTCTCTATAACAGAATATGAGATCCTGAGGAAAACAGTATTTTTTCATATAACATCTTTACATGAAAAGAGTAAGCTTAACTGTAAATCAAACTACTGCCAAAAAAGTAAAGGCTTGATATTTACTATTGTCAATACAGAAGAAAAGAGCACAGTTTTACAAAATACACATCATAATATTTTTAAATTATTACTATTCTTTATGGTGAAACACTTTCTCAGAAGAATATGTTTAGTTTGATAATCTAAAAAATTGGAAAAATGGAATTAAAAACATCACATACAGTGTATAGAGAAGGATTTAAAAACACATTTAGTCTCATAAAGTAAGACAGACATTTATACCTCTAAATCTTTCACGCAAATGCAGGGCTCTATTTTAAAGAAGCATCAGGTAAAATGGTATAGATTCAAGTATAACACATTTTCCCACAAATTACTGAGTTTCTTTTCTACCTATTATCGGCCAAGAGAGATGCCATTTACTTAGAATTTAATTTATGCATCTCTAATGCTAAGTAATTTAATATGATTTTTTTTATCTCATTAGCACAAAAATGCTGAAATATGAGTTTAGTTGTTTCCTTTAAGGAGATGAAAAAGTTCAATGAATTTGTGCGTCTGAGATTTGAATTTAATTTATTTGACTTCAAGAGGCTGTATTAACCATTATTCCCTGCCTCTTCAGTAATTTACTTATTTAACTAATAATGACTAACCTTAGATGATTTATGTATAAGAAATTACATTTTTTGGAACTTGCCATGGATTAATATTTTTTGTACAAACCTCAGTCAGTGAAGCTACAAATCCAAATCAGGTTAAGAGATTCGAGCAACAACCACTATTTTAAAATAAAGATAACAGGATTTACAAGAAACTTGGTTTTCATATCATTAATCTTATGAAGGATATAAAATTGGGTCTGTAATTTGACCATACACAAAAATCAACTGCAGGTTGATTAAGGAGTTGAATATTGCATTTTTAAATATGTCAACTTTTAGAGGAATATAAAGCAAATGTATCTATTTTTTTGTACTTAGGGTAATAGCCTAGTTATCTATTGTTATACAATAAACTAAAATGTAGTGATTTAAAACAGCAATTTATTATTACCTCTCACAGCTGGGTAACTCTCACTTGAGGTCTCTCATGTGGCTATAGTGGATGGAAAGATAGTGAATGGGTTGAAGGTTTCTGAAGGCTTGGTTTGGCTGGATACCTAAGATGGTTCACTGATCTGGACAGCAGCTACTCTGACTTTGGTCCCAGAGCCTAGAGGCTGGGATCTTAAAGGACGTATCCCAAGTGGGAACATTTAAGAGACTCATTCTGTGTCCCAGTCAGAGAAATCCCAGATTGTCAGTTTTGCTTAGAAAGTCACAAAAGTCAGCCTACATTAAAGGGCAGGGGAATTATATTCCACCTCTTGATATGAAAAGGATGAGATCACATTACAAGATTGTTATGTGGAATGATACTTCTTGGTGTGCTAATCTTTGGAAAATGCAGTATGCCAAAGATAGAGAAGAAGTATTTAGGTAAAATAAATGTACTAACCATAAAATAATACATACAGCCCCATTAAAATGAAAAATTTATGTTCATTATAGTACAATCAGTTTGGAAAATAATTTGTTATTATCTTGAAAATTTGAACTTTCCAACATACCTACCCTACAACTCAGCAATTCTTTTCTCAGGTATATACATTCAAAAGATACTTGCACATTAATAACTAGGAGATGTGTCCAAGAAGGAGCCTTGTTCATAATGGAAAAAACCTTGGGAAAAACTAAATGCCAGCTATTAAAAATGGATAAGTAATTTGTGATATATTCTTTCACACAATAAAATGCTATAGTAGTGGAATGGAAGAATATTCACATTATTATAGTATTGAAAGAAATGAAGTTAGTCCCAGAAGACTACATAGTATAATCTCAATTTTATAAAGTCCAAAAACAAGCAAAACTAAGGAACATATTACTAAAAACTTGAATAATAATATTTTAACATAAAAATTTTAAAATAAAAATCAGTGTAAAAAAGTCAATGATAAATAAAATATCAAAAATTTAAATACAAACAAAAGCAGATTATGCAGTACCATGTCTAGCCATATTGAAGCTTGAGGAAAAGGAAAATCTTTAAATTGGTAAATTAGATAGTAAATTGGTAAATCCCACCACTGCCTTTTCAAACATAATTCAGTCGTGTCAAGCAAATTTTAAATTGTGCATTAACTTTTGACACAGCAAACTTGCTCCTAGGAGTCTGTTATAAAGAAATGTTTGCATATGTACACAAAGGTAGATGTACACTGCCAGTCTTTGCAGTAAGTATTCTTCAATATGGAAGAAAATAAATCATGATACATAAAACCAATAAATTATGATATATAAAATAATATCCAAAGATTAAATAATAAAGTCCAAAATATGAATTACATTGTCCTACTTATTTTTATTTATGCTTATACAGAAAAATTAACTAGGAAGATCTACTTCTAACTTTTAACAGTTGTTACCCTTGGAATAAAGATTGACAAAGAGTGGGAGAGAGAGCTATTAGTGACGAATGTTATTAGAAATTTTTACAAGGGGAAAATATTACTTGATAATTAAAAAGAATAACCCTAAATTAGTATTATTAGAAATAATGTAATAGAAATTGCAAAAATGATTGCAGTTAGGGATACTGAATTAGAAATAGTATTTTTCTTTTGCTGATTACTCGAGATCAAATGACATTTCATGAAAACCGTATTATTTACTAAATCCATGTTTTACCAGGTTCAGTTCTATAGGAGAAAAATTGAAGATGGCTTTTGGCTAGTTGAAACTTTTAAAAGTGAACCAAAACTATTCTTGAGTGTTTGGATGTATTTAATAACTTTGACAGAGGTCTAAATTCTGGCCCAGGAGGTGGGTCCCTTCACTCTCCACCAGTATTTGCATGTCAATGCTGTTAATGAGATTAAATATAAGCATGGGAAGCCCCCACTTTTCCTATTTAAAAAAATCAAGCTTTTAGCACATTATAATTTTTCCTCCTAAATTATTTCGGCCAAGGAAGTCAGAGTCCTAAATCGGAGGAGGGAAAAATCTCAGTGATTTGAAGTATTTTCATAATATTGTTTGCTTTAGATGAATACATTTATAATTTCAATTATTCCTTAAGGCTAATAATAATAATAACAATCTCATAAATTCATATTCCAGTTAAAATTCTAGGCGTTGAATTGATACACTTTTAGTAAGATAGAGGAAAATATATATAAAGACGTAAGTGGGAGAAAATAACATGAGAATCTCATAATAAGACAGAAATCATTTTATTCACTCAAATTTCTTTTAGGAAAGGAGCATATTTAAGCAAGTGTTGTGGAAAAGGAGATCCCAGTCTAAACGTGTGGTAGAAAGTGGGACCCCAGTTGTTTTACATATACGGGGAGAAGGAAACGTTTGTTTCTAAAGCAAGTCAGGGAGAAAAATAGTAGGAAGGGAAACGGAGATTGAATCAGTGCGATGAGAAAGACCATAAGCTATATGATACAATCATATGCAAAGTCACTTTTCTTGGTGCTCAAAGAGCACCAAGAAAGAAAGATATAAGTGATTGCATAGAATTACAGAATTTAAAAGATTGTGTAATGTCAGTTCACATCAAGTTAAACTAGCTTTCCAAAGGCCAGGGGATTCCCAGTCAGTACTTGAGTTATTATGCTATTAAAACTGTTTATCTACTATACATATATATAATTTTCCAACTTCCTAGCACTGGAAAATTCCAAAGTTATATGTCCATATATAATTAAAATAACTACATGATTCCTGACCATCCCCAAATATACTTAGTACACAAATATAGGTGTTAGCTGAAGTCTACAAAGTCACATGGTAAGAAATGAACCCAGATTAAATTGAAGTGATTAGAAAGAGAATGTAGTGAATGTCTATGATACGATTTGCTCTTTCCTGAGGTGTTGGTATCTTCCTCTCTGAACCTTGACTATTTCATCTGGATAATAGAATTCTATTCAAAGGACCAACACCATGCCCTGCGGTCTGGGATAAAACTGAAATGAATGAGTTATCTTCAGGGTTCAGCACAAGTTAGCAAGTTTAGGCAATGTGCCAGAAACATTTAAGTTGTCTCAGATGGTCACAAAGTTTCCTGGAACCAAGTTGATTACTCTTAGCCTCCTCCAAAGCCTCTTACAATGTGTCCAGGTCATATTTTATGCCACATACTAGGCATTCATGTGCTATGCAAAACAGTAATAACAAAAGTTTACACTAGTTTGAATTACTACTTTGCCATGCACCCTCTATGTGACCGTGTACGTATTACTTTACTTTTCTAAGTCTCAGTTTCCTCATCTGCAAAACAGAGAAAGATTACCTATCTTACAGGGATGTCATAATAATTAAATGCAGTAATTTTATAAAATTGTTTTACATAGTGCCTAACACAATAAGCATTAACTATTATGTGTTTGGCCAAGTTATGGCTGGTATATGCAGCCTATGAAGCCATCCTTTCCTATTTCTCTATATCAGAGGCAGTCTAATATTTTAGAAGTATCATACTAAAAATACATTTTATGTCATAAACCTTTATTTATGTGTTCACCTATCATATTTATCTTTCTATTTATCATCATTGTCTTCACCATCATATTTTATAATATTCTCTGTGTTTTTAATTTTCTACTGTTTATCCATCCACCTATTTACCATTTACTTATTTAACTCATATAACTCAAATTTTAACCTGTACATACTCATTCTACCCTTTCCAGATTCCTAAAAGGTGACCCTGGCTGTTCTCAGGCTCATACTTACATGTCCATACAGCTTCATGCCGAGATACGTAGAAATAAGGAAAGGAGGCCAGAGAACAAATAAAAAAGTTTAGTTTGGAAATATTTTCCTTGGTCTTATTTACTGTATTTGGAGTGAAGTTTGTGTTGATCACATTTACTTCAACAGCAAAGAATGTTTTGTTTCTTTTTACTCCATTGTTACACTTGAATAGAAAAGGGGAAAGACTGTACCTCTTTATTTTTTCCATACCATAAAGCTTGAATAAAGTCTAAGCACTCATAAGTGTAGATCTGGGGTTGGCCAGCTGTTCCCTGCATGTGGATAGTTGTAATGACTCCCTGGGTTCCCTCAACCTAAAACACACTTAAAAAAAATGCTGTCATATGAACATGGCACCTGCCCTATCACATATGTCTCCAGCCATCTGGAATGCCACTTAACCAAGTCCTTGACTCAATATTTTACTTACTCCAGTTTTGCTGCAAGAGCTTAAAAATAAACTCTCAAAAAAAAAAGACTTTCCTTAAGAGTAGTATATATTTTCATTTTTGTAAACTATGGGATGTCATCAAAGATGTCATGACCCATAAAAATGTATAAAATAACATTTATATCTTAATAATACTGAGTATATAAATAATACTTGTGATGTTTTCATAAAGAGAGTACTTTATATTTTTCAAGGTATTCTAGCCTCTGAAATATATTTTCATTATCTCTGCATAACTTTTCTTTAATTTCATGAAACATCCTTAAGGTAAACTTTTTGACTTATCAAGAAAATATCAGGAGAGGGGGAAGATGGCGGAAGAGTAAGACGCAGAGATCACCTTCCTCCCCACAAATACATCAGAAATACATCTACACGTGGAATAACTCCTACAGAACACCTACTGAACGCTGGCAGAAGACCTCAGACCTCCCAAAAGGCAAGAAAGTCCCCACGTACCTGGGTAGCGCAAAAGAAAAAAGAATAAACAGAGACAAAAGAATAGGGACGGGACCTGCACCAGTGGGAGGGAGCTGTGAAGGAGGAGAGGTTTCCACACACTAGGAAGTCCCTTCGCGGGAGGAACCTGCGGGTGCCGGAGGGGGAAGCTTCGGAGCCGCGGAGAAGAGCACAGCAACAGGGGTGCAGAGGGCAAAGCGGGGAGATTCCAGCACAGAGGATCGGTGCCGAGCGGCACTCACCAGCCCGAGAGGCTTGTCTGCTCACCCGCCGGGGCGGGTGGGGCTGGGAGCTGAGGCTCAGGCTTCCGTCAGAGCGCAGGGAGAGGACTGGGGTTGGCGGCGTGAACACGGCCTGCAGGGAGTTAGTGCACCACGGCTAGCCGGGAGGGAGTCCGGGGAAAACTCTGGACCTGCCAAAGAGCCTTTTTCTTCCCTCTTTGTTTCCTGGCACGCGAGGAGAGGGGATTAAGAGCGATGCTTAAAGGAGCTCCAGAAACGGGAGCAAGCCTCGACTAACAGCGCGGACCACAGAGACGGGCATGAGACGCTAAGGCTGCTGCTGCCGCCACCAAGAAGCCTGTGTGTGAGCACAGGTCACTATCCACACCTCCCTTCCAGGGAGGCTGTGCAGCCCGCCACTGCCAGGGTCCCTGGATCCAGGGACAACTTCCCCGAGAGAACACATGGCGCGCCTCCGGCTGGTGCAACATCGCGCTGGCCTCTGCCGCCACAGGCTCGCCCCACACTCCTTACCCCTCCCTCCCCCCAGACTGAGTGAGCCAGAGCCCCCGAATCAGTGGCTCCTTTAACCCCGTCCTGTCTAAGCGAAGAACAGACGCCCTCCGGCAACCTATACGCAGAGGCGGGGCCAAATCCAAAGCTGAACTCCGGGAGCTGTGCGAACAAAGAAGAGAAAGGGAAATCTCTCCCAGCAGCCTCAGGAGCAGCGGATTAAATCTCCACAATCAACTTGATGTACCCTGCATCTGTGGAATACATGAACAGACAACGAATCATCCCAATTTGAGGAGGTGGACTTTGGGAGCAAGATTTATTATTTTATCCCCTTTCCTCTTTTTGTGAGTGTATGCTTCTCTGTGAGATTTTGTCTGTATAGCTTTGCTTTCACCATTTGTCCTAGGGTTCTATCTGTCGCTTTTTTTTTTACTTTTTAAAATAATTTTTTTCTTAATAATTATTTTTTATTTTAATAAGTTCATTTTATTTTATCTTACTTTATTTTATTTTATCCTCTTTCTTTCTACTTTTTCTCCATTTTATTCTGAGCCGTGTGGATGAAAGGCTCTTGGTGCTGCAGCCAGGAGTCAGTGCTGTGCCTCTGTGGTGGGAGAGCCAACTTCAGGACACTGGTCCACAAGAGAGCTCCCAGCTCCACGTACTATCAAACGGCAAAAATCTCCCAGAGATCTCCATCTCAACATCAACACCCAGCTTCACTGAACGACCAGCAAGCAACACTGCTGGACACCCTATGCCAAACAACTAGCAAGACAGGAACACAACCCCACCCATTAGCAGAGAGGCTGCCTAAAATCATAGTAAGTCCACAGACACCCCAAAACACACCACCAGACATGGACCTGCCCACCAGAAAGAAAAGATCCAGCCTCATCCACCAGAACACAGGCACTAGTCCCCTCCACCAGGAAGCCAACACAACCCACTGAAGCAACTTTAGCCACTGGGGACAGACACCAAAAACAATGGGAACTACGAACCTGCAGCCTGCAAAAAGTAGACCCCAAACACAGTAAGATAAGCAAAACGAGAAGACAGAAAAACACACAGCAGATGAAGGAGCAAGATAAAAACCCACCAGACCTAACAAATGAAGAGGAAATAGGCAGTCTACCTGAAAAAGAATTCAGAATAATGATAGTAAAGATGATCCAAAATCTTGGAAACAGAAGAGAGAAAATGCAAGAAACATTTAACAAGGAACTAGAAGAACTAAAGAGGAAACAAGCAATGATGAAAAACACAATAAATGAAATTAAAAATACTCTAGAAGGGATCAGTAGCAGAATAACTGAGGCAGAAGAACGGATAAGTGACCTGGAAGATAAAATAGTGGAAATAACTACTGCAGAGCAGAATAAAGAAAAAAGAATGAAAAGAACTGAGGACAATCTCAGAGACCTCTGGGACAACATTAAATGCATCAACATTCGAATTATAGGGGTTCCAGAAGAAGAAGAGAAAAAGAAAGGGACTGAGAAAATATTTGAAGAGATTATAGTTGAAAACTTCCCTAATATGGGAAAGGAAATAGTTAATCAAGTCCAGGAAGCACAGAGAGCCCCATACAGGATAAATCCAAGGAGAAATACGCCAAGACACATATTAATCAAACTGTCAAATATTAAATACAAAGAAAACATATTAAAAGCAGCAAGGGAAAAACAACAAATAACACACAAGGGAATCCCCATAAGGTTAACAGCTGATCTTTCAGCAGAAACTCTGCAAGCCAGAAGGGACTGGCAGGACATATTTAAAGTGATGAAGGAGAAAAACCTACAACCAAGATTACACTACGCAGCAAGGATCTCATTCAGATTTGATGGAGAAATTAAAACCTTTACAGACAAGCAAAAGCTGAGAGAGTTCAGCACCACCAAATCAGCTTTACAACAAATGCTAAAGGATCTTCTCTAGGCAAGAAACACAAGAGAAGGAAAAGACCTACAATAACAAACCCAAAACAATTAAGAAAATGGGAATAGGAACAAACATATCGATAATTACCTTAAATGTAAACGGATTAAATGCTTCCACCAAAAGACACAGACTGGCTGAATGGATACAAAAACAAGACCCATATATATGCTGTCTACAAGAGACCCACTTCAGACCTCGGGACACATACAGACTGAAAGTGAGGGGATGGAAAAAGATATTCCATGCAAATGGAAACCAAAAGAAAGCTGGAGTAGCAATTCTCATATCAGACAAAATAGACTTTAAAATAAAGACTATTAGAAGAGACAAAGAAGGACACTACATAATGATCAAGGATTGATCCAAGAAGAAGATATAACAATTGTAAATATTTATGCACCCAACATAGGAGCACCTCAATACATAAGGCAAATACTAACAGCCATAAAAGGGGAAATCGACAGTAACACATTCATAGTAGGGGCTTTAACACCCCACTTTCACCAATGGACAGATCATCCAAAATGAAAATATATAAGGAAACACAAGCTTTAAATGATGCATTAAACAAGATGGACTTAATTGATATTTATAGGACATTCCATCCAAAAACAACAGAATACACATTTTTCTCAAGTGCTCATGGAACATTCTCCAGGGTAGATCATATCTTGGGTCACAAATTAAGCCTTGGTAAATTTAAGAAAACTGAAATTGTATCAAGTATCTTTTCCAACCACAACGCTATGAGACTAGATATCAATTACAGGAAAAGATCTGTACAAAATAAAAACACATGGAGGCTAAACAATACACTACTTAATAACGAAGTGATCACTGAAGAAATCAAAGAGCAAATAAAAAAATACCTAGAAACAAATGACAATGGAGAAACGAAGACCCAAAACCTATGGGATGCAGCAAAAGCAGTTCTAAGAGGGAAGTTTATAGCAATACAATCCTACCTTAAGAAACAGGAAACATCTCGAATAAATAACCTAACCTTACACCTAAAGCAATTAGAGGAAGAAGAACCAAAAAACCCGAAAGTTAGCAGAAGGAAAGAAATCATAAAGATCAGATCAGAAATAAATGAAAAAGAAATAAAGGAAACAATAGCAAAGATCAATAAAACTAAAAGATGGTTCTTTGAGAAGATAAACAAAATTGATAAACCATTAGCCAGACTCATCAAGAAAAAAAGGGAAAAGACTCAAATAAATAGAATTAGATATGAAAAAGGAGAAGTAACAACTGACACTGCAGAAATACAAAAGATCATGAAAGATTACTACAAGCAACTCTATGCCAATAAAATGGACAACCTGGAACAAATGGACAAATTCTTAGAAATGCACAACCTGCCAAGACTGAATCAGGAAGAAATAGAAAATATGAACAGACCAATCACAGGCACTGAAATTGAAACTGTGATTAAAAATCTTCCAACAGGGCTTCCCTGGTGGCGCAGTGGTTGAGAGTCCACCTGCCGATGCAGGGGATGCGGGTTCGTGCCGCAGTCTGGGAAGATCCCACATACCGCGGAGTGGCTGTGCCCTCTGGCAAGGGCTGCTGAGCCTGTGCTCCGCAACGGGAGAGGCCACAACAGTGAGAGGCCCGCGTACAGCAAAAAAAAAAAAAAAAAATCTCCCAAAAAAACAAAAGCCAGGACCAGATGGCTTCACAGGCGAATTCTATCAAACATTTAGAGAAGAGCTAACACCTATCTTCAAACTCTTCCAACATACAGCAGAGGGAGGAACACTCCCAAACTCATTCTACGAGGCCACCATCACCCTAATACCAAAACCAGACAAAGATGTCACAAAGAAGGAAAACTACAGGCCAATATCACTGATGAACATAGATGCAAAAATCCTGAACGAAATACTAGCAAACAGAATCCAACAGCACACTAAAAGGATCACACACCATAATCAAGTGAGGTTTATTCCAGGAATGCAAGGATTCTTCAATATACGGAAATCAATCAATGTGATACACCATATTAACAAGTTGAAGGAGAAAAACCATATGGTCATCTCAATAGATGCAGGGAAAGCTTTTGACAAAATTCAACACCCATTTATGATAAAAACCCTCCAGAAAGTAGGCATAGAGGGAACTTTACTCAACATAATAAAGGCCATATATGACAAACCCACAGCCAACATCGCCCTCAATGGTGAAAAACTGAAAGCATTTCCACTAAGATCGGGAACAAGACAAGGTTGCCCACTCTCACCACTCTTATTCAACATAGTTTTGGAAGTTTTAGCCACAGCAATCAGAGAAGAAAAGGAAATAAAAGGAATCCAAATCGGAAAAGAAGAAGTAAAGCTGTCACTGTTTGCAGATGACATGATACTATACATAGAGAATCCTAAAGATGCTACCAGAAAACTACTGGAGCTAATCAATGAATTTGGTAAAGTAGCAGGATACAAAATTAATGCACAGAAATCTCTGGCATTCCTATACACTAATGATGAAACATCTGAAAGTGAAATCAAGAAAACACTCCCATTTACCATTGCAACAAAAAGAATAAAATATCTAAGAATAAACCTACCTAAGGAGACAAAAGACCAGTATGCAGAAAATTATAAGACACTGATGAAAGAAATTAAAGATGATACAAATAGATAGAGAGACATACTATGTTCTTGGATTGGAAGAATCAACATTGTGAAAATGACTCTACTACCCAAAGCAATCTACAGATTCAGTGCAATCCCTATCAAACTACCACTGGCATTTTTCATAGAACTAGAACAAAAAATTCACAATTTGTATGGAAACACAAAAGACCCCGAATAGCCAAAGCAATCTTGAGAACGAAAAATGGAGCTGGAGGAATCAGGCTCCCTGACTTCAGACTATACTACAAAGCTACAGAGAGTATGGTACTGGCACAAAAACAGAAAGATAGATCAATGGAACAGGATCGAAAGCCCAGAGATAAACCCATGCACATATGGTCACCTTATCTTTGATAAAGGAGGCAGGAATGTACAGTGGAGAAAGGACAGCCTCTTCAATAAGTGGTGCTGGGAAAACTGAACAGGTACATGTAAAAGTATGAGATTAGATCACTCCCTAACACCATACACAAAAATAAGCTCAAAATGGATTAAAGACCTAAATGTAAGGCCAGAAACTATCAAACTCTTAGATGAAAACATAGGCAGAACACTCTATGACATAAATCACAGCAAGATCCTTTTTGACCCACCTCCTAGAGAAATGGAAATAAAAATAAACTAATGGGCCGTAATGAAACTTCAAAGTTTTTGCACAGCAAAGGAAACCATAAACAAGACGAGAAGACAATCCTCAGAATGGGAGAAAACATTTGCAAATGAAACAACTGACAAAGGATTAATCTCCAAAATTTACAAGCAGCTCATGCAGCTCAATAACGAAAAAGCAAACAACCGAATCCAAAAATGGGCAGAAGACCTAAATAGACATTTCTCCAAAGAAGATATACAGACTGCCAACAAACACACGAAAGGATGCTCAACATCACTAATCATTAGAGAAATGCAAATCAAAACTACAATGAGATATCATCTCACACCTGTCCGAATGGCCATCATTAAAAAATCTACAAACAATAAATGCTGGAGAGGGTGTGGAGAAAAGGGAACACTCTTGCACTGCTGGTGGGAATGTGAATTGGTACAGCCACTATGGAGAACAGTATGGAGGTTCCTTAATAAACTACAAATAGAACTACCATATGACCCAGCAATCCCACTACTGGGCATATACCCTGAGAAAACCATAATTCAAAAAGAGTCATGTACCAAAATGTTCATTGCAGCTCTATGTACAATAGCCAGGAGATGGAAACAACCTAAGTGTCCATCATTGGACGAATGGATAAAGAAGATGTGGTACATATATACAATGGAATATTACTCAGCCATAAAAAGAAACAAATTAAGCTATTTGTAATGAGGTGGATGGACCTAGAGTCTGTCATACAGAGTGAAATAAGTCAGAAAGAGAAAGACAAATACCGTATGCTAACATATATATATATGGAATTTAAGAAAAAAAAATAACATGAAGAACCTAGGGGTAAGATAGGAATAAAGACACAGATCTACTAGAGAATGGACTTGAGGATATGGGGAGGGGGAAGGGTAAGCTGTGACAAAGCGAGAGAGTGGCATGGACATATATACACTACCAAACGTAAAATAGATAGCTAGTGGGAAGCAGCTGCATAGCACAGGGTGATCAGCTCGGTGCTTTGTGACCACCTAGAGGGGTGGGATAGGGAGGGTGGGAGGGAGAGAGACGCAAGAGGGAAGAGATATGGGAACATATGTATATGTATAACTGATTCACTTTGTTATAAAGCAGAAACTAGCACACCATTGTAAAGCAATTATACTCCAATAAAGATGTAAAAAGAAAGAAAGAAAAAGAAAGAAAAGAAAGAAAGAAAGAAAGAAAGAAAGAAAGAAAGAAAGAAAGAAAGAAAGAAAGAAAGAAAAAATATCAGTTGCTACCTATGAATAGTGCAGATATTGATTACTTTAACACTTCAATGAAACATAATTTTTGAGGACAGGGAGTGTTTATAAAGACAGATAGAGATAATATGCCTGAAATTTTACTAGCTCTAGTTTGTGTATTATATTTTTATTAGTCAAGAATTTAATGGGGATATCTAGCATTTATATACAAATTAAGAAATAAAAATTTCTGTTACATTCTTACTATTTTTGTAGCACAAAGCATACTACAGCATTTTGACATGATTTAAGGGAATTACAGTTTTACTGCTTTGAGTTTAAATAAGAAAAATAAATCAGATAGCTAAAAATTACATTAACTTATTGGTCACATTATTTTTTAAAAAACCCTCAAAATTATCCTAAAATGTCCTGTATTTGTAATGTACAATTTTTCTGTTTCAAAAATAAACTCTCAAAAATGTATTTTTGATTTTGTGTTAATGAAAGTTTTCTTTTGGTTCAAAGGAAACATTGGTAGTAGCATGAACACCTGAAAGTACAGCAGGCATTATAATGATGTGGATGTTGCTGCTACAGTTGTAGTTAAAATGGGTGCTTGTCAGCTTCATACTAACGAATTAGCAATAAATAACATGTATGGTAACTCTAGGAGGGAATATACTATTGTCTAGTACAGATAAATACATGTAATATAAACTGTGTGCCTGAGACAAAAAAAACACTGCAAATCACATGCACTATACAGTTATACACTGTCTGCAGCAATATTGCAACCAGAGAACAATACGTATTTTTAAAAGTTACCTTCAGTGAAACACTCCTACTTCCATCAATTTTATCGCAACCAATCACCATATTCTGTGGATGGCTGTGCTGACATTAGAATCCTTTCTCTTTCTCTAGTCAAAATGTTTTATATGTTTTTTGTCATTTTATTAATTTCCTGCTTTGGGAGTAATTTTACTGTCAATTCATGAGAACTTTGAAATGTCATGAAACTTTTGGAAAGTAGAGTACTAACAATTAAAATTTAACCCAGAAGTACTTCTGACAGTATCATTTGAATGTGCAATCTCTGCATATAACATAAGTGAAGGCAAGGGGAAAAAATCTGTAAAATGAATAGAGTTTTGACAGCAACTATACATAGTATACAGCACATACTTATATATGTCATAGTAGTAGCTTCTGTAACATACCAATGCATTGGAAAATGAAATGCACAGAGACATGAAGCTATGAGGTGGTGCAGACTGTCATTTTTCATGTTAACAGAGTATTTTGTCAGCCTTATCCAGCAAAAACTCTGATGTACAAAACAACATTTCTAACAGATCTGTCACCCTCTGTCCTTCCTTTTTATTTTGCATATGCATCTCACAGTTCTCTAAAGGGTTTGTCTCCCCATTTAGCCCTTCATGAAATCCCTGAGCTGCCTTTTTCATCTGGAGCCTCCATGCACAACTGTGAATACTCCATCTTACATCTCACCTGATAGGTGAGGCTTCCCCAAATCCCAGGTACTGTTAGAGGACTTGAGGCATCCTCTGTAAGAAGGAAATCATGAGAGCAGAAGGAAATATCTGCTCTCAAGAGAAGTCCCTGAAGAAAAAAATCAATCGGGTGAATTAAAAAGCTTTTGATGAATAAATAATACATATGCAATAAATTAATTAACCAATTTTCAAGTCAGGCTTAGTATAGCATTCTAGAGTTAGCTAGCATTGCATCAATCAAAATGTAATCATTTGGTTTTGCTTCATATGATTTTCAAATACAAAATGACTGTGCCAGTTGAAGGCTACCATTTAAGAGACTATAATAGCCAAAACCAGGTAGTTGGGCATTTGCTTTCCAATGTACAAACCAAAGACTAAAACAAGTATTTCTTCATAAACACTATGACCACTGTATTTAATAATGTTGACATTTACATAAATGGATTGTAGTGTAGTTGTCGAACATATATTGGGATGATGCCATAATCCTGTTTTAATTAGATGGATGTTGTGAGCATAGAAAAATCACAAGCTGCACTCCCTGTGGTGATGCCATACTGGCAAGGAATCAATCACCACGGCTCTGGTTGCCATAGAAACTGATAGCTTCTGCACCACCATCTAAGTGGCAAATGATTGGTGGTATACTCATAACACAGGGAGAGCAATGAGTTTTTCTATCCTGTCCAGCAGCTGTGCCAGAGAGTTAATTAAAAGCAGAGAACATGAAACAAATCTAAATCTGTGAAGAAATGAAATGTACAGTACAAATTGAATTCCCGTGTTGAACAGAAATTAATATGCAGCGCAAACCACAGAGCTGCCTGAACAAGCAGCAGCTGGGAATCTTGGGAAATGCTGCCTCTGAGGCAGTTAGAGTTGAAATGTGGAGAGGGCACCTCCTTATCTTATTACCTAAACAAGCACTTTGTTCAGTATTTGTGTTGACTGATGCATGCAAATTGAAGCCTCAAATGTTGAGTTCCCATTTCTAAGCAGGAAGGACAAAGCTTAACTAAGATTTAATTAACAAACGGTTAGCAACTGCAGTTTATCAGCTGTGAACACAATGTAAGTAAATGTTTCTACTTCTGTACTAGAATTCACCAGACAACCTCTGTGAAAGTCAATGTGTTTTTATTGATAAGCCACAAATTCGGAATTCGTATTTCAAACATTGCAAGCTGAGGAGCAAGTATCTGAAATGCTTTCCTAAGAAGTAAGAGAAGCTTGACATAGAAATAAAGTTTATTTTCTTTTTTCCATAGAATGATCTACAACAGATCAGGCATGAAATATTTAACTAGAGAGAATCATGATTTCTTGGTTCAGTCTACACCCATTCTAGGATTTCAGTGGTATCATTTGGAAAAGTTAGTGTTCCAGTAACCTGTTCTCTGCGTGAAGCCAACCACTCCCACTGGGCAAGTAGAACAACCCAGAGAACCACACCATGTATCTCTACAACTGCCAAGTATGTGTGTTTATAAGAATTAGAGGAAAGAATAACATCTTAGATCATGCAATTTACCCTTCTCCCCCAACTAGGACAAAATCAGGAAGTGAGCGTGGCTAATTATGGAAGAGCAAAAAATGGAGAACTTCAGAGTTTATATCATTATGACACATATGCACTTAATGCCCATCTAATGAACTGCTAGAGTTTTTTCTTTTATCAAGATGTATTTTCCTCTAGTTAGTCCTCTATTTCTAATGGCAATTGAATTGCTTATCTAAGAAGTATTTACCCAATTCTTCCAATAACCCATTTTATTTTCCAGGGTGATAAAACAACAAGAAAGCAAACACCATGCTTCCATATTATACTTGCTTATGATGGATACATCTGTATGAAACAGATTTTCATATATAGTTAAGAACTACTTGGTTTGAAAATATATATATGTCCATGGCATATGGAGCAAAGTTCTGAAGCAGCTTTTTCAAGAGGAGTTTTGTACACTTTGAAGACCATGAATAGGTTTCCAACAACTGGTCGAATCAATGCTATTTTAAGAGAAAGACTTCAATCTGACATAAGATAGGAGAGATGAATGAAAATGTTATTGAAATAAAGGGAGGAGGAGTTTCCAATATTATTCTAACTGTAGCATTTTAAATATAGTCAAGTTAATTATACCATGCCTATTGTAATCTCTGAGTAGAATCACTAATAATCATTAGTAGGAAAACCATCTGATGTCTTCATGGAAGTGAGTATCTGAATACATGAAAAGAAGACTTTTTAAAAAGTACATAGTGTCCAAAAATACTGAAATACGGTGTTAAAATGTACAAAATAAAAAGTTTAAGTAGTTAATGTGTAAGGCTAGAAATTTGTATGGTAAATATATGTTTAAGTAGACATTTCAAAATGGAGTTCAAAAAATTTTAATGCTGATGAAAATATTCCTTTAAATTCACAGATGTAGGAAGTTTCAAGGTAAATGTATATTTTCAAATATTCTATGTGGTTAGAACCCATTATATCTGGTGTTAGGGTCATATAATGGGATTTTATGAATCATGAAATAGCAATCTCTGTGGTTAATAACACTAAGGATAAAATTCTTGAATCCATATCCCTTTTCCGATTGTCATTGTCCTGACTTATGTCTCTATCATCTCTGATTTGAATTTTTATTATTGTCCCCTAACTGATATCCTTGGAGTGCCATTTTCATCTTTACGTGGAGAGGAGGGGATTGATATGTTTCACTTGATAAACCTCTACAGGTGTTTTGAGAATTGTGTTTCATTTTACCCACCATACCCAGATGAGAACAAGGGCTCTAAAGGAGTGTAATCCAACCCGTGCATTTACCAAAATCAACTAGAAAACTTGAAAAAAGGTAAGAGAGAGACAGAGAGCTTGAGTGCTGGCTGGCAGATTCCCAGGATACTGTAAATCCTGATCTAGTGGTTCTGCACAGCACTGAGCATTCAAAATTTTAATAACTTTCACAAGTGAATCTGAAGAGCAAAATCACTTTAGAAAAAGAGACAAAAACTTAGCCCTAACCAATTCTGACATCTCTTGATCTTTCAACCATTTTTACTGATGACCATTTCATCTGGGGAGAATTATGGTGAAGTCCCATAATTCGTATAAGTGATACTAATCTTGTTACCCTCTTAGTCAATTTTTTAAACCATTTTGGTGTGACTGACTTTATGAGAATAACAGTAAGCAAAGGATCTTTTCTTCATAAAAATACACATAAATTTACAAGATTTTACTGACTCCCCAGAACCATCCCTGATAAAATAATCCCTCCTTTATATACTCCAGGTTACATATATGGCCTTCTCAGAATTTCTTCTGACTTGCACTTTGCCTTATGCATGTAGTTAAATTTTAGTTGTTATCATTATCATTGTTATTTATTATATGTAAGATCCTTTACATAAAGACTTTAGTTACAAATATCTTTAGATCTAAGTATCAGGAAATAAAGCTCTGTTTCTCCTGAAAAATAAATCATATGCATTTGTAAAAGAATGTTAATTAAAGTGCAACCATTTTATTCTCGGTGTCAAGTGAAGCCCCAAAGTGATATATGCCATATACTAAATTGAAGTACAAGACCACTGTGAATGACTTGCAAAATAAGTCTGTGGAAAACCTGTCCTGAAACTCTGAGCTTCTTCATCACAAGTTGGGAAGTAGGATGTTAACGGGTGATTCTTTGAAGAAAGTTGGTTTTGTGTGACCCCATCCCATAAGTGGGTTTCTCCTCTCATTTCTATTCAAAATAGAAAAACTTTAAGGAGACCTTTTGGAGAAAGTATAATGTTTCCCCTGAAATGTGGAAGCAAAAGTCAACTGATACCCTAACAAGCCTAGGAAGTCTCAAGGATAAGAGACTGGAAGGCTAATCATTCTCACAATAGAACAACAGAGAGATGGCCATGTCAGGCCAGATGTTGTCAGAGCAAGTTATATATGAAAGCTTCCTGTGGACCAGATGTAGACTACATACCATAGAAAGCTGGTATGGGGCTGTCTTAGAGACTGACCCAAAATATTGCATAGGGGGCAAGGAGCAAGGTAACTTAGATATTTCTTGAATGAAAGAATAAATATACTGACTATAATACGTACGTCCGTTCTCCAGCAATGCAAGGGTTCTGAAAACCCACAAAATGTCCCACAAGAAAATGAATCATTTTAAAACACCTGTGAGACTCAGAGAGCTTGACACGTAACTACAGCTTTAGTCAAGTAAGAAATTCTTTGTCCTTCTCTCCTTTTGTCCAGCATCCGTACCTCAACAGATCCTGAAACTAGATTTACCTATAATATTTAAGGGTTCCAAGAAACATCATATGTCTAAAGAATTTTCTATGAATTAAAGGAAAAAGCTCTTAGATAAAATATGTTCTGTTATTTTAACTGACAAATATACATTCTTAAATATATGAGGGACCAGAGTTGAATTTAGAATTCTTAATATCCTTTTAGTCCATTGCTAGAAACTGGCAGAATATAGAAAGCCCACCATTGGTCTCCTGATGTATTGGGAAAGCATATAGCCTGTCTATCTTCTCATCTGACCCCAGCTCCTTTCAGCACCATGAGGAATCTCACAAATACACATACAAATACCCAAGACCAAACGTCCATCTTTCATCCTCACTGCTACAGACAACTGGACCGCAGCCACCCCCCAATCTAAGGTGTGATCACAGCAGCAGAGCAGCCCTCTTAGGAGGGCTACCCCTAGGGAAGAGCCCTGCACAGACCATGGGATCAGGCTTGGCATCATTTGGGCAAAGAATAACAGGGTCCTGCATACTTCTAGCATAGTGAGGCTAGAGAATGCTGGTTCGTAAACAGTATTCCTCCTTGCTCTGGATAATCTCTCTGTCCCATGTGGCTGGACAAGACTAGGAGATAGCGAATAATGGGACTCTGTAAAGCACAGGATCCAGAGTAAGAGCTCCCATTGCTGGGTCTAAGGGAAAAACTGTCTGGAAGAATCAATGACCATTGTTAGCATGATGAAGAACAGAAACACACACACACACACAGACACACACACACACACACACACACACACACACGGCAGAGAAAGGGAGCAGAAGCTAACCATGCCCTCTTTTCCACAGTGTGGCGCTGACCTACGGTTTGCACAAATTAGTGAGAGGAGTAGCTTTAACTTTGGGAAAATTTGACATATTGATTCCTTTAGGCATTTCAATTGCTCGATTAGTCCTTTAAATTACTGACTGGGGGACTTTTTATGACCCGGTAGTGATTCAAAATTAATGAGACTTGTCCCAAATTTCATTCAGGGGAAGAGAAAGAAACTGCCCCACAGGAAAAAAAAAAGAAACAAAAGAAAACAACATGTTGCTTACAAGTGAACTTGCAAGTCCTGCTTATTCAATATAATTATTACAACTTTGTTCCTATAAACTATGAGAATTTTGTAGTTAATCATATATTTCTTTGTTTTGATTTTTGGGAATCTCAGTCAAGTATGTATACTAGTTATTTACTACATAGGCTCTTATGGACTATGCTTGCATATTACCTTTTTCTCTGGTCTTATGTTTCCATCTATATTATTCTAATTCTAAGGTTGTTAATATTTCTATTTTATTTTGTAGTGCATGTATTTTCATAACTGGCCAAAATACTTTGTTTATATATAAACATATATATATATATATACACACACACACACAATTTTTTTCTGATTTGGTTACAAAACAAAGCAAGATCAGATCAGAACAGACTGGACCAGGGGAACTTGAGGGCCACAAGCATTGTCTAAAGCACCATGGAAAATTCAGGTATCATTAGGAGGATGATGCTATCTAAAGAGACCCCCTTTCACTAATTGGTTGTGTGTGACAGGTAAAAGATAAATTGTAGTCAGCATTTTAATTTATTCACTTAGCAAATATTTGTTGAGTGCTTATTCTATGTCAGTTATAGCATGCAGACAAAACAAACCTGGCCTCTCCACCACTAAGTGAGAAGGGTAGTGGCAATGCTGCTTTATTTTTTCTATGTACTGCACAAGACTCCACATTTGGTTTAATGTTATCCAGTTGCTGTCATGAAATCCTAACCATTTTTGAACATGGAGAATTTTCAATTTGTACTGGGCCCTGCAATTTATGTAGCTGGTCCTGGACAGTGGCTATATGTTCTAAGTCTTTGCCAATCTACAAATTCCCCCAAACACTCCCATGTCTCATCTGGATCTGGCATTTACACTTTTTATGCCTGTGAATGGATTTAGGCTTCTTAAGACACAACACTGGCCCATTAGTGTGTCCCTATCAGGAATAAAAAAGAACAGTTTGAAACCTTACACAAATCCTCTCCTGTGTCAGCAAGACTCCAGAGTGACTTATTTAAATGATTATTTTGTAATGTGCTTATGTTTGAGGAGAACAAGTCTCATGGGAGAAAGAATTGTGTAAATTGAAAAAAACTGTGAAGTAATCCTTAGTAATCTGCAGATATGACACCATGTATTATTCTTATTATCCTTTTGTGACTTCTGCTTGGTAGGGCTCCTTTCTAGCTATATCCTTTAGCACAGAAACTCGAAACCTTAGGGGACATTAATTTCTCCTTCACAGTTCTCTGCTATTCAGGTTTGTTTGTTGTTTATTTATTTATTTGCTATTCAGTTTTTAACACATACTGAGCACCCACAAAACCTTTAGTCTTGTTACCTGTGTATGGATTCTTCCCTTGAATGGCCTAACATTTACCTTTGCATCCTTAGTAAGTACTAGAGGCAGGGCCTGAAACCCAGAATTATTTACTGAGTGATTGAAATAACTTCTTATGTTCAGGACACAGGTGAGCATTTTACATGTGCCATTTTATGGGATACAGAAATTATCCCACTCTGTAAGCTTTTATAAAATTCAGAAAGTTGTATTTGATCCCTGTAATGCACCCTTTGCAATGGGTGTTTTCTTTGTGATGCAATTCTAGTATATCAAGGCCCTTGAGGTAGTTCAGAAACTGCTCCTTCTGCATGGGGGTTCAGACATCTACCTTAGACTGCTGTGTCATGTTAAGATGTTCGTTTAAAACTTAGGTCAGTCACTGTCCCAGGCTGAGTTCTCTGGAAGCACAGCTGATATGGAGTTTCGGGTGCAAGATGTTTATAGGAGATCGAAACTGGTGAAGGGCTTGGGCAGAAGCAGGATTAGTGAGAGAAACAAGTCAAACTGTAATGTGCCTCAGCCAGCCATCCAGCGAGCTTTGGAGGGAGTCTCACTTCTGGTTGAAAAAGCAGAGCCTGTATATCATCTCACTCAGTCACTGGAGGCAGGTGGCCTTGGGGTGGGCTTGCCCTTGAGCAAAGTTGTCTTTGCAGCTGAGGCAGACCCAGAAGTTGCAGAAAGCTGAAGGCTATCTCCTGACTTCTCTCTGTGTAGCTGGGCAGCAAGTTCTTCCTTGAAATGAGATCTGAGTAGTGCATCCCCATGTCTATCACAGATTTTCATCATAATACCTCCTGGTCTAACTTACTAGATTAAACAATCAGAATAATTAAATTCTGAAAAATTAAAATTCTATTGCATAGTGAAGTGAGGTGTTCAAAACACGTGCACCATCATGAAAATTAGAGCAGCAATTATATTCTGTAAAGCACTACAAAAAAGGTTTCACAATATATTTTTTTATTCTAATTATGGGTCTTTTAAACATTATGTTATCTATTTACCAACAGCCTGAGTGAGGAAACTTTGAATAAAATATTATTGTATCACTGACAATGTCATTATTTTCATGATCCTGGGTGACTTCTGCAAGACCTTATAGACTCTAGACAATCTTTTTTTGTTTCAAAATAGAACTGTTGCTGGCTTTATTAGTCACAGGAGATGTAATATTTCATCATCAATTTCATTAGTATTTCTATTATTCTATTACTTTTTTCTTATCCTCCAAAGGGTATTATTTATTATGTTCTATAATTAATTTTTTAAATTGCTTGAGTAACTTTTTTATACAAAATCTCCAAACACTTTAACAGAATTAACTTTTTTTTTTTTCCATAGCTATATACCTAGTACATAGAAAAGTTCCCAGTACAATTTGGGAGGTAAATAAATATTTAAGTGACTAAAATAAAAATGAATGAGTTGGCAACACCCCGGGACAGTCTTAAATAAAGATGTGAAACAAGTACATAAATGATGGTACAGTACAACACTGAACATTTAAAATGCCTTAAATTCTCCAGCTCTCTAAACAGAGAAGACACTCAATAAATGGAGTTCACACAGTGTTAACACATATGAAAAAGGCCAATGTGTGTGTTGGGAGATGTTAACCTTATGCTAAATATGATTTATCAACACACTGTTGTTGTAAGAACTAATGCTGGCACAACCTAAGAGTTTCCTAATGAAAGCACAGCATTCTAAAAAAAAGATAATGGTGGTGCCGTGTTTCTTTTCATTAGTTTGATCATATCTGAGGTCAGTTGCTTTAGGTTTTGACAAATGTGAATCAGTTCCTAGGATAGGAAAGTTATAGGGCAATGAGAGAGATGTAAAAAGATATTTCATCTGGACTACCTTCTTCATCTTCAAAAAAAAAAATACCCTATATGTTGGCCCTCTAATTCCAGGAGAATCCCAAAGGAAATAAAAGATGCAAAAAAATTTGGATAGATCATTGTACATAAGTTTTCAATCCTAGGAATACACAATTAAAAAACTAAAACAACTTACACAGATGATGATAGGAGAGTGTTCAGTAAGCTAGGATGAGATGCAGTCACTAAAAGTAATATTTAAAAAAGTTTTACAGGCTTTAGCCAAGGTTTATGATACATTCCAATGAAAAGTAATCTGTCTCAAACTATTAACAATATAAGTTCAAAATATGCATCTCTCTCTTTCCATAACCAGAGGGAAATACACTAAAAATTTTAGAAATGGTATTGCTTTTCTTCCTTTTTTATTATGTTTTCCACAGTAATGATTGTTTTTTTTTGGTTTTTATAATCAGGAAAAGAAAGCTTATGTATAAGTCAATTATTTGTATCTTTTGTTCCTTTCCCCTCATTGCAAAACTAAAATTTACAACTTATTTCCTGACAAAGAAAAAGAAAATATGCTTGGGGATTAAACATATGTGCTAATTCAATGTTTTTATTTTCCACTTTCTGAATTTCCTAAATAAGATTATTGATTTTCAACATGTCTGCTTTCAAAATTTGTTCAATTAAGCTTACTTAAATAAATTCAGGAAGAGTAAGGCCAAAATCATACGATACAGGACAAAAGGAAAAAAGCCAAGAAGTAAACAGGGTGAGGAAAATAAAAAGGCTAAAAGAAATCTTATTAGCCAAATTCCAGTGGTTGAACCAAAATGCCAGTATAAGCTTCCTGATAGCTTGCATGAAAAAGGCAACAGCACATTATTCTAATTAATTAATCATTAGGAAAGTACTAACTTATCAGGAGGGACTGGGCATATACTTTGATTTTTTTTCATATTAATTAATTCATGTATTTAACAAAAGTTCATCGACTATATACCACACTGTAAGGAATTAAACTAGAGGGGAAAACAAGTATAGGCAGTACAATTCCAAGTGAAGGTAGGGTTATGGCAGATGAAGGAGAAAAGTCCAGGCCTACAATCCTCATAAACTTTGTCTCTGAGGCACTGGTCTTTGTGTGCATGTTTACAAGATTTGTGTTATGTTATAAGGTCCTTGAAAGCTGTTTGATATATACTCCTTGATATTGGAGCTTATGTTGATGATATACCTAGTTATTATAAGGACTATATGTTTAATGTCTGTCTTCTCCACTTTCCAATGCTTTGCCCTCTCTCCCCACACAACCTAAACTCTACAAAGCCAGCAGTTGCATATTTGCTCAAGCTCTATCTCTAGAGCTTAGAACAGCAACTTGTTCCACAGTAAGACTCAATAAATATTCCTTTAGGTATTGATGAATTGATTTAATGAATGACTACAATCTTCTCCCTAAGGCTCAGATTTCAGCATGATTTTCTTAATTTATAGTTATAACTGTTCTTTCCTTTTAATAACACTGGTTTCCTTAATCGCGGTTGGCTGGATACTAACATGCAGAGGGCTTTTGGGGGTTATTTTCTACTGGCTGCTCAAATTTGAAAATTGTATAGGTCATCTCTATATTGGTTAGTGCAATTTTAAAGGAGTGTTGCATATTTTCATAAGAAATTCTCCCTTATAACATGTCCCATTTTCATTATAATCTACAGATTGAATTCCCCTTGATCCCTATGGTCTCTAGATCTATACAAATAATATAAACGTTTTAAGACGTCAGAATAAAATATAAAAAATATTATACCTCAGTATGCATCATTAGCTTTCAAATATTTTCTGAACATAGGAGTTCTTCCGTCAAAAGAAATCCAATGGAAGACTCTCATATCGAAAACTTCAAGAGCATCTCTCATTGAAAGAGTATAAGGACAAAATATGTGATCTCTTATCCCTTATTCTCTTCTCTTTTTCCTCCCCTTACTCCCCTACACAGTTTGGTAGCCTTTGGTGTGTCTGTTCAGAAACCTATGGCTTCTAAGAGCTAGAAAAACATTGTAGAATGTAAGTTTTGATTGTTAATGTGAAGTATTTCTTCTGATGAGAAGGTTGCACCAACATATCTGGCATCAAAATCATGTTAAAATCTGTCCCACAAAAAGACAGCAGGTTCTAACTCAACTACTGCTGTATTTAGAGATGTGTGGAAATAACTCATTTTAGATGTTAAAGAGAAGCATTTTGGCTCAGAACATTAAGCAATTGGACGACAATTCATGAGCTCAGGTTTTTAAGTTTTCTTTTTGCTGACACGTTTGACACTGGGAGAATCACTGCTTCTCTTTACCTTGGCTTACTCATCAGTAAAGTAGCACGTGATTATGCTGACTCACCTCATTCTCACAGAGTGTTTATTCACTAGCACTGATAATGCACTATTCTGTCTAAGAAACCAATGAAAAATATTCCAAGGAGCAGGTAAAAGTGGTCACATTTGTAGCTAAATAATAATTTGAAGGAAACTTACAAGAGCTTCAGGTATATAAATGAGAACAAAAACTCTGGCTAATTTAGGTAACATTTAACAAAAAATAATTTTCAGCGAAGATGAACAAAGTAGCTTGGATTCGTTTTAATTTTACTGTAAACTGAAGAAACAGCCAGAGTTAGGGCTGGGGCAGGAGGTGTGAGGAGCATTTGGGATGTGTGCTATAATACTAATAAGATAAGTACATATGGCTTTCAAGACCTTGAAAAGAAAGAGGATTTTGTGTGTGTGTGTGGTACGCGGGCCTCTCACTGTTGCGGCCTCTCCCGTTGTGGAGCACAGGCTCCGGACGTGCAGGCTCAGCGGCCATGGCTCACGGGCCCAGCCGCTCCGCGGCATGTGGGATCTCAACCACTGCTCCACCAGGGAAGTCCAAGAAAAAGGATTTTTTTTTTTCTCATTTGTAATTTTAATCGAAGCATTGCTATTCATTTTTAAAAGTCTTTCCTTATAAGCACCAAATTTTAATACCTATGTCAATTTGGTGGGAAAAGGAACTCCCGTCAAGAGCTTCCCTCCAGAAGAAAACAATTATGTTCATTCCTCCAAACAATCAAATTCGAAGTCTACCAAAACAGAAACAAAAAAAGCCCACATAGAAAAACAAAAACAAAAATCACATTCTAGAGGTTCAGTGCATTTAGCAGCCTTCACTGTGCTGTCTAATCATCCTTCAAAAAAATAACTCTAGTTCATCAAAATATACATTTTCCATTTGATTTTTAAATTAAAAAATAATTTAAAAAAGGAAACTTGAAGGAATTCACAATTAATTGCCTGACTCCTTTCGACGTCATGTACAGCATATGAAGGTCAGGAAGGCTATTTGCAGCACACATGATTAGGGGAAATTGATTTTCAAGGTTTAGCTTTCTTCCAAACAGTGTCCACAATTCCAAGTACAAAGGGACACAGACGATCTCCTTTAAGAATTCCACAGGACAATACAGGTGCCCCAGCTGTTCTTCATAGAGTGACAGGGCTTCAGTCAAATTGACACAGTTCCCCTGTGTAAAATATTTCCCATCCTGTTTCAATACTTTCATTGAGAGGTCAAGAATCAGTCTGAGAAACTCCCATGTGGAATCTTCTTTCGGAGATGTGGAGATTGGAACAGCTGTCAAATCATTAATCACATAATCAAACTCTCTCCCTTCTTTGGTGTACCTCTTCAGTACTGGAATACAGTCTTCTGATACAGTCTTCTGAGAACCTGATCGCAGTCCCCTTTAAGATTGTCTAGGACATCACCACATGTTTTTCCCATGTATTTCTTACATGCGTCAATCACCATTTGGTCAATCTCTACCATAGTGACCATTTTTGGTTTCAGTTTGACTATTTCACATAATATGCCCCCATCTCCGCCTCCTAGAATCAGTACATCTTTGCCAGTGTAATCTTCTTTGCCGCTGCTCATGATGGCCCGGGTATACGCCAGATCACTTTCCACCAAATTAACATCCCCACTGAGGATGAGAATATTTCCAAATTGTTTTGAGTGTAAAATTTTAATGTTCTGGTAAGGTGAGTCTTCATCATACACCACTTCATCTATGTCGTACTCAACCAGGCGGCCATCTGCAGTGGGCCAGTATCTGTCAATGGCCCCTCCTCGAACTATGGGTGGTAATCGCTTCACCTGCTCAGTACTGTCCTGACTCAATTCTTTCATTCTTTCTTCTACTTTGTTCAAAAGACTGTCAACTTCTTTGCCTTGCGCATCACTGTCGTAACTCTGAAGGTCCAGCAACACCAATCCATGCGGGTAAATTCTCAAATTGGCAAAGCTGCCGTTTTTGTTTACGTAGGTCGCTAAATAGCCATGGTCCTGCCAGGTGTGCACCAACCCCATCATCCCCTGCTCCTGGAAAATGGACTGGAGGCCTTTCAGAATGGTCTCACCATCAGCTTTGGTGCCGAGCATGAAGTCAAGGGTGCCGTGCTGTGCTGCTGCCATAGTGAGGCGAGGCCCTGGGCCATGCCTGGGGGAGGGGGCCGGGGAGACTGGGGGTCCGCGTGGTGTGTCAGGCTGCAGCCGGCGGGGAGTGCCAAGAGGATATTTTTGACATGTTGGAAGTTTGAAAGAAAAAGATCTCGCTAGTTGTGTGTACTGGAATGCAAAACTGATTAAAAAAAAAAAGTCTATCATTGTAAATCTGACATTAGAATGTTGCTTTTGGCTACTAGTAAATTCAGCCCCTTAATTCTCTGCTTGAGGATGGATAGTTATTACAGCCATAACAGAGAATATGAAAATAATAATAAACTTACTAACTAAAATGACCATTCTTTATCTCATATTTAAGGTAATCACACTGTATGCCCTAAGCAACAGTTTAGCACCTTGTTTTTAGCCATGTGTACAACAATTTTAGATTAATAGCTGAATTTCCTTAGAGAAGAACTTGAACTTCATAAAAGGTCACTCTCTTTAGTTCAGAATGTTTTTCTTACATTTCAATCACTTTGCATTTTTATCAGTTCTCCCACTGAGTGGCTCAAATCATTTCACCAAATGATCTTTTCAGATGAGGTGAGTCAACCATTTTTGGGAAATTCATTAGAATGGAGGCCACTAGAGCACCATTTGCTCAGTTGAAGTACTATTCACACAGGCTCAAGGAGTTAATGTGCTTACTAAGTGCTCGCAAAATAGTTTATTCCCCCAGAAAAGTCTCTCCCCAAAATTCATCAATTCCTTTAACATGCTAGCAAAGCAAGGATTCAAAGACTTGAAGCCTAATCCACTGGATAAATTACAGATTGTTCAAGGTGACATTTTTTACTTTAAGAGCAAGGTCTGGGAAGACACTGATTAGAAGGGGAAAATACAAAATCTCGAAAGAAGCAGAGATGGATTAAAGCCTTGACTTTGGTCAACTTCAGTCATTCAGCACATGTTGACTAGTGTGTGCTAGGATGAGGATGCAAAAGTGACCAAGGTAGACTCCTTGCCCTGAAGTAGTCTGCAAGCAAGTGGGAAAGACACTTTAACCTTAGACAGTAGTTCAATTTCCTTCTTCTAAAAAATGGAGAAAATAGTATACATCACAAGTTACTATAGTACAATAATGAAGAATGCGGGTGATAGCTAGAGTCAGATAGTCCTGAACTTGAACCCAGATTCTACCTATATCTTGACTCAATATGACCATGGGCAAGTTACTTAACTCACCTAATCATGAGATTCCCTGTCTTTAAAATTTGTTATAGCACTACTTAGCTGAAATGGTTGTTGTGTAAATTTGATTTGCTAATACACAAAGTACTTAACACAGTGCCAGGCACACAGGAAGGTACTTGTGTGCTTCCTGTGTGATTGTACACACAGACAATCACAATTAGATACTCACTGATTTTATATATATTTAAATCTTTAAGTCATGATAAAATATTATTGTCCCTCTTACACTTAACATATAGACAAACTATCACTGTTAATCACATGAGCACACTTATAAAAAACACTTTCAAAGATAAAAGTTTTATACAAAATGAAACATTCATAATACAGACAAAAAAACCTATGATATTTAAAGAACACCAGTTACTTCAGTTATACAATTCAGTTACTTCTAAAGCCGTATGAACAGGAGGTGAAAGCAATGATCACCTGCTATTTCCCTACCATTGCTCACCCACAAGCTTCAATCTTGTATAATTACAATTATTTTCCCCTACAAAACAACAGAGTAGTTTGTTAATAGGTCAATAATGAGCACTCATCTGACATACGTATGGAATAGAAATACTTCTTATGGCAGATAAACCCTAAGATTCCCCCCAAAAGCCCCAATTTCCCAGCTCATGATATCCACACCTTTGTCTAATCCCATCCCCTTGAGTGTAGACAGGAACTGTGACTTGTTTCTACCCAAGAGAATACAGCAAATGTGAAGGAATTTTGCAGATGTGGTTAAGGTCCTACATCAGTTGATTTTGAATTAATCAAAGGAAAATTACCTCGGGTGGGCATGACTTTTTGCTGTTGTTGATAGTTGCAAGTTCTCAAAAATGGGACTGGGAATTCCTGAGGTCAGAGACTCTTGCTCTGTTGCTGGGCTTGAAGAAGTAAGCTACCATGTTGTGCGAGGGCCTATAAAGAGGGTCTTGTGACAAGGAATTGCAGGTAGCTTTTAGGAGCTGAAAGCAGCCTGGTCAACAGCCAGAAAAAAAAGTGTGTTCGGGAGACTCTTAGTCCTACAACCACAAGGGGATGAATCCTGTCAAGAATTGAGGAGCAATTGGAAACATATCTTTCCCCAGTTGAGCTTCTGATGAGACTGCAATGCCAATAACATCTAGACTGCAGCCTGATAAGACACTGAAGCAGAGAACCAAGCTAAGCTGTACTCTTCTGAGCTACAGAAACTGTGAGATAATACATATGTGTTGTTTTTAAGTTTCTAAGTTTGTGGTCTCTTTTATACAGCACGGAAAACTAATATGCTCCTGTGGACAGAAAGGTTTTGAATTCAGGGCTCAGAAAGACAAGACAATCCAATAATAAGTGATGGCATTCTTTTATGTACTGAGATCATTTACCCCCTGTTGAAAGGGAGAGTCTTTCTACTTAGAACAGGAGATAAACTGAGATGGGATTCACCTCTCTGTAATTTCCTGGGTAAAGAAATGATCCACTTGAGATAAGGGTCACTGGAGTAGTCGAGAGTTTTATTTGTATTGCATCCACTAACGATACCATCAGGAAAAATTGCCATTAATTTTAGAGGGAGTGTCCTATACTGACTACTTTGGTAGTGAAGGAGGAGAAATTCTTATTAATTTCTCCCTCAGAAAAAAAGGGAGCAGAGAGAGAATTCCTAGATATCATCCAAAAAAAATATTAGGCATGTGACTATATCAGGGATGTGACTATAAAAGAAAACATAAGATGTCTGTGTGTAGGTGCTTTGGTGTAGAAAGTGCTTTGGAGGCATCATAGTCCTTTGCAATCTGAGAGAAATGGAGTGGGGGTTGTTTGTGTGAAGAGAAAGGAAGCAAAACAATTTCATGTAGGTCTGTGGGAAGGGCCATAGGGGCATAATTGGGGTTTCAGATGAATCTAGGGGCCTAACTGGCTGGACACCACATTGGGCCACTTTTGAATCTATAAAACACAGGGAAGCACAACTGCTCCTCTTGCAGTCCATATGTGGAAAATTTAACCATTTACAGAAAATATAGACTCATGATAGATTAGAGATGAAAAGGCACTTAAGGGTCCTTGAGTCTATTTCTTTCTTTTGCTGGTGAGAAAACTAAGGACAAGAGGTGGTAAATGACTGCTCTATGGTCATTCAGCAAGTTATTATTAGAGCTGGAAATGGAACAAATATATATCTATATCTATTCAATAGGTATATATTTAATAGATATATATATACACAATGTATGGACTACATGAATTAAATATATATTTATATATATTTTGAATTAAATATATACTATTTTAATTTAATTATATATTAATTTAAATAACTTATACAAATATGTTATTATTATATAACTGTATGTTAAATATATATATTTAGCCCAAAAGGTACTTTACACATAATTTAGTCCAATAGTCCCATGCTCTGGTTTTATAGATTGGGAAAACTGAGAGCCTGAAGAGTTACATGACAAAGCTGCTGTCTCCAGACATATAACACAAATAATTTTGCAAAATGAATCAGAAGCAATTCATTTAGGCTGCTGTTTCATTTCTCCATTCTACTTCATTCTACTACCTATGAGCACACAAATATTCACAGGAATTTACACATATTGAAACTCCTCTGTGGTATCCTGATTTCTCCTGTTCCATCTACAAAACTCCTGTGGTACTAGATCATCTTTTAACTCATCAATCTTCTTTCTGTCCCCTCATAAATCAAAACTCTCCTGCCCCCATCCCCGTCCTTCTGAACATTTTGTCAAGTCGTTGTTTTCTAACCTGTGAGGACGTCATTCTAAAGTGTTAAAGGATTACTATTATCTCTCCCAGAAATATATGCATTTTCAAAGCAATCATGAACGTGCCATGCCTCAATTTCCTGAAATAACATCCAATATTAGAAATTTTACATTGTTGGAAAAGTGTTTCTGGAGAATATATTTGAAGCTTTTGGACAACACCATAAAATGACTTAGAAATTTTGATAGAGCTAATTGCTAGGAAGTCACTACAAAAGATAAACTGGAAGTAAACTGGGTACATGGCAATAACATCTTTAAAAAAAATCAATGCTTTATAAGTCATAGGCACAGATACTTTCTGCACCTTTCTATTTTCAGTGTAGAACCTGAACTGAATCTAAAGTGCTTAGCCTGGCTATGGAAAATCCCAGGGTATGTGTTGTTTAAACCATTTTGATGGTCCCCCGCTATTTTTAATGATATTTTTTCCTTACCTGAACAACCCAGAGGCTGAGCAAACGCAACCCAAGTCCTATGGTTCTTTTTAAACTCAGCTCCATTCACACCTCTCTCGCTCTGCTTCTTCCCACCCCCTACTCAGTTGCCATGTTCAACAGCACTTCAAAGGTGTGGCTGGCTTCATTTCTGGGCTTAGATTCTGTTTAAAGAAGAAGCTAAATTGGAATCAGTTTATCACCTTTGGCTAGGATTTTTAACAGAATTTAAAACCGGAGAGGAACCCCAGCCACATCTAAAATGATACCAAGTGTATCAGCTGGGTGCTTGATCTTCAAAGGAAGCTATAGCCCTGGATAAAGCTCACTTGTCACTCCTAGCACTGCAGCTTGAGCTCTCAGATGCAGTTTCATGGACACCCAGGGTACTTTCAGTATTTTTATTTTTTTAAAAGGGGAGAAATTAGGCTTATTTTTACATATTTTTCTTTATATGATGATGCTTTTACTAAAATTAAAGCAAATGGAGAGAAATGAGTACTGGAAGATACACAAGCACAAAAGTTCCCAAAATTAATCTTCTCTCATTTACTTGGAATCAGGTCAGCAGTGGTAGTACTGAAAGCATAAACCCTAACCATCAAATAATCTTAGAGGGTAGAGAAAGCACGAACCACCACAGAGCTCCTTCACCTAATGGGCTGTGGTATGAGGGATGTAGTCAGTTGAAAGCAGAACCATTGTTTTGAAAACAGCGTAAGTCTTATTCTATATCTTCCTTCTGGTTTCAAGCTTTGCTTAACATATATCTTACATTTAACAAAGCTGCTATATGCCCTAGAATCAGCGGCTTGAATACAGTATTTTATCCTCTGGAAGTGTCATGATACAGGTGTTCTCCATAGGGTAGGATTGGAAAACTCCAAGCAAAGACAGTAGCATAAACAAAAGTACAGTGAGATGAAATAATGGGGTATATTTGTGGAACTGCATGCATTTCAGAAATGATGATGGAGGTAGAGGTGACCTGATAGGAAGTGAGGCTAAGGAGCAGGGAGAAGAATCTTATTACTCGTTTAGATTGGCTGACTGAGTATGAGGAATGACTACAAGGTAGGGGCAGCATATAGAAAAGAGAGACTCAGGGATCATGAGAGCAGTTTGAGAGTGTAGTAGGCCAGAAGAAAATGCACCTAAGAGGAGAGTGGACATTAAATTCAGGAGAGACTTGAAGGTAAACCAAGTTCAAGGGATGACTGAAGAATACAATTATACAATGGACAGTGGTGTCAGTATTCAGGGATATGAGAAAGTGAGAGAAGTACTGAATAGGTGAAGTCTATTATTTTAGGAAATTAAAGCTGAAAACATGGAGACTATACCAGGGTGATCCATTTATTTAGAGTTTAACACATGGAAGACAGGAAAGCTCCTCAAATGTGCATTTGTTAGACTGCATGGTTCAGGGGAAAGCCCATGGCTTTTAAAGCTTGAAGACCCATGTTGCTTTTCCATCTGTACCTCTGTATCTGTGAGATGTTGGAATGTTGAGCATTGGTTTTCACATGTATAAAATAAATAATAATACCACTTACCCTATAGAATATTGTGAATATTAAGTACATTTATGTAAAACACCTGGCACAGTTTTTGGCACATATTGGGTGTGCAATAAATGTTAATTTTCCTTACTGTAGAAAATCTACTTGAGGTATGTTTGCATCCTGCAGAGCTTAAAAAAGGATTTTGTAGTAAAACAAGATTCAACATCATGGGCAGTAATGTATAAATACCAGAAGAGGAAAAAGAGCCAGGGACCACATTAAGGGTAAAGCCAATTGTGGCTGAGCAGGATAGAATTTAGCAATATTAAGCCTTAGTACCATCTTGAGAGAGACATGAACAGGGCTGTCTCCTTGATAATTAGGGCCTATGGTCCTTCTAGGTTGATATAAAAAAATTTTTATGAGCTTACCCTTCTATCTTTGTAATATGGTGCTATTTGAAAAAAGTATTTCCTGCTTAACCCAGTTAGAAGCAATTCAAGTAATGATTTCAGCCATCAAAATTCTGCACCAAAATGCCTTGTAATGCATTTTGCAAGCTTAATCTGTGAAAGTAATTAGTAAAACAGCTTTATTTTAATGTCATTCAATTAAATCTAGATCTCATTATTTGTGTTCCTACTAGGTACTAAACACCATGTGGGGTGCTGTGGGTAAAAGATGCATGAGATATATCCCATTTCTGCAAAGACCTCATGTTTTAGCAGACTATTTCTACTCTGTGGATTTTTCTCAGTATTGACCCATGGGATATAGTAACTTTACATACTACCATGTGTCATACTAGGGCAAAGGTAGAGTTTATAAAACTAGACAAAATGTCCTAGTCTACATTATTTTTCAAAACCATCCAATGTCCTTTCTTACTGGAAGTTTATCTTGTCTTAAACTCTATCTGAATGTCAAAAATAAGATAGAATGAAACTTCTAGAATCAATACTATTGTCAGTGAGAGAAATTATTTTACTAGGCTCCGAACATTCTGGTATCAAGAAAACACTGTTTCAGCAATATAGTCTTCAAAGGCAGGTATTATTTCTTGCTCAAGTTTCTCAACAGCAGGGCTTTACTTTTGAAGGTATCTCACCAAACTTTGCTCAGTAACCCTTCTCCAAAGCTGGCAGGTAGAGTGATAAAATTCTCTCTCTTACTTTTAAATGTGCACTTTCCCTCCTGGCAAATACCCTTGAATTCTTATTTTTAATCTCTCATTTCTCACACCCAAATTGATGTCTAATGATGCTAATTTCTAAATATTTCTTGAATCTATAGTTTTTCCATCTCTACTCTCTCTAACTATGCCAGGCCCTTATTTATCATCCAAATCAATGTAATAGCCTCCTGAACCAACTTTTCCTCTCCTGTTTTGCTCTACTGGCAAAGTAATCATTCAAATAAGAAACTCTGACTATGGATTCAACTTACTAAATAGCTTCTGTGGGAGCCTTATTGTCTACAAGATAAAATCCAAGTCTCTTTCTTTAGAATAAAAAATCTGCCATAAACTGACCATAAACTGACCCCTGCCTACATGTTTGGCATTTCTTCATGGTACTCCCTACTCTACTTTAGCTGTAACACTGACAACCTTCATGCCCTGTGACATTTCACTGCTCTCTATCTGTGCTCACTGTCAAAACTCAGCTTGAAATACCCTCTCCTTTTTTTTTTTTTACATCTTTATTGGAGTATAATTGCTTTACAATGGTGTGTTAGTTTCTGCTTTATAACAAAGTGAATCAGTTATACATATACATATGTTCCCATATCTCTTCCCTCTTGTGTCTCCCTCCCTCCCACCCCTCTAGGTGGTCACAAAGCACCGAGCTGATCTCCCTGTGCTATGAGGCTGCTTCCCACTATCTAGTTTACGTTTGGTAGTGTATATATATCCAGGCCACTCTCTCACTTTGTCCCAGTTTACCCTTCCCCCTCCCCATATCCTCAAGTCCATTCTCTAGTAGGTCTGTGTCTTTATACCTGTCTTACCCCTAGGTTCTTCATGACATTTTTTTTTCTTAGATTCCATATATATGTGTTAGCATACGGTATTTTGTCTTTCTCTTTCTGACTTACTTCACTCTGAAAATACCTTCTCCTTATCTCCTACTTGTTCACTTGACCACCTTCTACTCATATTTCAAGAATAAGTTCATGTGTCATTTCTTCCAGGAAGCATTCTTTGATAACCTTACATCATGTAGGGTCAAATCCACTTCCTCTGAACTTGAATAGCTCTCTGTGTATCCTTTTATCATAGTACTTATTATTGAAGTTACCTGTATGGACTCTGAGCCTCTTCATGTCAAAAGCCGTATGTCATTAGTCTTTGTGTCATCTTCCATTGTGCCTGAAACATGATCATCACTCAATAAATATTTCATGAAGCATACCAATTCTCCCTGCTTTTCTAAAATATGTACAACATATTCATCATGGTTGCCATTTTCCTATGAACATGTCTCTCCACCCAATCCTACTTAATAAATTTGACAACTCTATCTAACCCTGATACACATGATATTTTGAGTGTTGGTGTTAGCTTTCCCATCTGCTCAGATTTGGTTGTTTATAACTATTTGGTGTTTTCTAGTCCTTAATTACTTTTATAATTTATTAGTGAATTTTATTCCAGGGTCATCCGGTTTCTTTGGTAGCCTGTGGAGAGAGATTCAACAAAAGCCACTTAAAATCTAAGTTAATTACAGTCTCTGTCTTAATTACAGACATGCTATGCATTTTATTAACTCCTTCAAAGAATCTTAAGTATATGAAAAAAGGCAAACTTACTTTTGTAATAATTATGCTAATGTTATCTTGATAAATTTATCTATACTACCCAGGCCCCTAATGGCTAAAATCTTTGTTGCAAAATAATCAGTGACCAGATGCTAGGTGTTTTGCTATTGGTTTACCTTTCTTGAAATCATTGCTGAACATGAACTTAAGCACAAACACATGAATTAATTCACAGTATACAACTTTCTTAATTTCACCTATATATCAGCTCTCTAATTTAGCCTATACTGATTCTTTCCTACTGCTAACAAATCTTTTGTGGTGTACAGAAAGACAGATAGTACCAATAGATACTGGCTAATAGTTTTTAGTTTATGTCTACATATACTTTGATCATCTAAGTGTAACGCAAACTTCTTTTGAAATGCCATACTGCATCTTCTACAAAAACTAATCAAAAATATACTAAGGTAACCAATACTCGTGGTTAGATCTCATGGGAGATTTCTTGAATTGGACACCTAAGTAAATGTACCTTAATTTAAGAGTGAGTGTAAGAGAGGGACATCTGGAAGAACTATCCCCATACTGCTTTCTAACACATGAAATGAAAGCATGCTTAAAACTATTCTTGCTTGATAGACAAAAGCATAAACATACTACAATATGATTCCGGTAATTAGGGATTTGGACTTTTATATTTACTACCTCCATTTCAAGTGGAATTGCCTTTTCATTTAAGATGGTCACAGACATCAGAAATGGTATTCATGCATCAATTTTTCTGGTAAAAGTAAGTTATTTCATGTAAAGCTGACCTATTTGACCTAAGCTTTCAATCCAATCTTTCCTGTGGGATAAAAAATGTTAGGAATATACTATGAAGCAACTTAGTATTTTGCAAGTATTCTCACTCTCAAAAAAATCTGACCAAAGAGGGTGCTTCTGAGTTAGTCAGTTTGAATAATAATATTTAAAACTACTGCAAGGCATGCAAAATAGAGCTGAAAATGTAATAGGTAATTATATTCACAAGGATACAATGATTTTACTCCCAACCTCATGGTCTTCATCTATAGATCTAATTCTAATTCACGGAGGAAAAGTAATTCCCTTGCCTATCACAGTGCACATTCCAATAGTGACCTCAGTGAAGAGAGGAAGACAACAGGTAATACAAGCAAAAGTTTCTAAGGGAAGAAACTTTCGGGGAAATTCTAGCCAGCTGTGCATTGGAATAATACCCACCCTAGAAACCAAATAGTTTATACAGAATTCTGACAGATGGAAAAATAGAATAAATAACCCCAACACTAAGATTATGACAATGACAGTTATTAGATGGCTTGCTTAGTTGAAGCTCTGTGATTTGGGATTTGGCACACCATGTTCCACTGCTGCATAGTTATGGAACATTAATGTTTCTTTGGGTGACATTGACAGCATGATGGGAAAACTTAGAAGATGATAGCGGCCCCTACTGTATTATTTATTATTACTTACCACACATTTCAATTAAGTAGGCTTATGCATTTGGACACAAGAAAAGAACCTGAAATCTCTAATGGACACCTAAAACCAAATGGATAAACGCAAGTTGGAATGTGTATTAGGCTTGCTTTTATACGGATTGACACATATGAATCAACAAAAATTCAGACTAACCAACATTTCTCATGTCCATGGATTTAAGAGGTACACTTTATGCTTTTGATAATCTGTGCTAAAATACAAACTTACTACAGAAAATTTGGTTTTTATATAAATAATCAGAAAATAATAATCTTTTATAATCCACTACTCAGCAATAACTGCTACTAATTTTTTTTAAGTTTTTGAAATGTAACATACATGTGAAAAAATATTGTGAAACAATTTCTCACAAGTTCTCAACCAATAACTGACGCTACATGTAGACTGCACAGCTCCCTCATTCTTTGGTAAGGGGGCAGGAATTACTCTAAGGAATGTGTATATACTGGTTCCTAAAGTGTTTCCAGTAGAATTAATTATAACCCGAAGATTCATAACAGATACTTTTTGGCAATTTTCCTTTCACCTTCCTACCCACAATGGTGGTTACTTCATCTTCTAAATAAACTACTGGCATTTGAAACCTTGTATCAAAGTCTGAGTGATCCAAAACTAAGACAAATGTAATATAGAAAACTGAAAATAGATACATTGGCTCTATGAGAAGATGAATAAAACTGATGCATAACTTGAAAGACTGACAAAAAAGGATACAAGATATAAATACCAGTATCATGAATTTAAAAGAGGATATTTCTATAAATATTACAGATATTATAAAGATAACTGTGCAATAATATGAGACACTTTATGACAGCAAATTTTTCAATTTAGATGAAATGGATAATTTCCGAGAAAAATAAGCTTAATAAAATTAGCACAAGAATAAATAATCTAAATAGTCTTGTGTCTAAGGTGATTGAATACATAAATAAAAACATTTTCCCCCCAAAAAAACTTTAGGTATGTATAGCTTCTCCAATAAAATTTACATATTTATATTTTAAAAATTATGTTTCAGAAAATACAGAAGTAATACCTTTCCAATAATAATATAAAAATCTGACTAGGATATTTCCATAAAGAAAAATTACAGATGAATAACTCAAATGAATACAGTGCAAAATATCTCATGCAAAATCCAGGAATAGTTAAAAAATATATCAGGATTAAATTGGATTTTCTCCAGGAATGCAAGGTTAGCTTAATATTTAAAAACCAACCAGTGAAAGAGTCTAAGGGGAAAATCAGTTATCTTAATATAGGCAGAAAAGCAATGGTTTGGTTCCAGGACATGGCGTATTCACATGTGTCCTGTATAAGTCAGGGTACAAGACATATGGACCCATGTTCCAAGGATTTCTACCTCAGGGAAAAAAAAAAAACCCTGCAACATGGGTTACATAATTTTATGCTGTGTATCCAACATTTGTAAGCTGAACAAGTTACTTCATCATTTTTTTTCTTTGTTCTCAACACTGTAACATTGCAATCCACAAAATTTGCCACTACCTGAACTCACATCATTTTAAGGATCCAAATTTCATAAAAGATATGTTAAGACATTTAATATATATACTTATATATACTTTTTATGCTGTAATCTAATTTCTATTAAAGTCTTGATTATGATTCATAGAGATTAATGATGTGGTATACAAAATATTGTATCAGATAGTGCAATATTATATGGAGAAGAGTTATAGCTGGAAATATAATGGTTCAGTTCTTGAGTTCTATGAGTGTGCAAGGGTTTCAACCAGAATTTTAAATTCAGCAAATAAGTACCATCTTTATTAGTGTCTTAAATTTCTTCCTTTGCCAACTGGAAGCAAGCTAGAGGAAGCCGGCTGAAAATGAATCAGTGTAAATGCCATGCATTTTACAAAGTCTGATTTTGTTCTCCTTTATGTTTGACATAATAAATCCTAGGAAAATTGCAGTGTTTTAAAAAACTTATATGTAACCCGAACAATTAGACTTCCTGTAGGTATAGTTAGTCTCTTGAGAGGAAAGAATTTCAAGATTTCCTCTTTTGTTTTAAGACGTGTATAAAATAAAACTTATAAATGTAATTAACAAATCTGCAAGTATTGTTTGCAAGTCTTCTAAGTTCATAGCAATGTAGATGAGATAAGGAAGTAAGCACAATACTCTCCACCAGACACTTATTTATCTCCTTGGTTTTCACAGTGTTCTAGTCACCTGTCTATAATACCACACATGCTCTATGCTTTATTCATTTACCTACATGCCATCTCCCCTTTTAACCTAGGAATACTTCATAGATACAGTGAATTAATGTTCTTGCTCTTAACTGCTCTTGACTACCAACACAGTGCAGAATAAATACCAACATATTTATTTTGAAAAACAAGTAAAGCAGGATTTTCTATTTTTTTAAAATATTAAACCAAGATGTTCTCTTTTTTTCCAATGCAATGGAGCCAGTATTATGATCTGATTAGAATCAGGTCTTCAAATAATTATTAACTAAACTATGTTTAGTTAAAAATTACTGTGTCCTCTTTTAACAGGAAGAGCAGCAGAAGCAAAAACATGAACTCTGGAAAAACTTTGTTTTCTTTTGTTTTTGGACTGTGTACCATCAGGAAAATTTCAAGAAATTAAAAATATCAATAAACCATGTTTAAGTAAACAATCTTGCAACTTATTTAAATAATTCAAGTAATGGAATAATAAGTGTGTGAATTTGAGCTGAGTTGTTAATATTTGTTGCAAATATAAATTGAGTCTAAAAGGTAGGTGAGAACATAGACAAAACATATAGTTGGGAAAGACAATGAACATTTTGGGGATATTGAGTAGACAAATTAAAAGGAGTAGACTGAACATGTAGGAAATAGTTAAGTAATAAACTTGGAATGGTGGGTTGGGTCATTTTTGGAAGGCAGCTATGCTCACCATTATACCACCAATGCACACTAAAGGAAGTCCATACTCATTTTTGAATGCTGTGTTAGGAAGTGACAAAACCATTAAAACATTTTGAGCAGAATAGTGATACACATAAAGCTGAACTTAGTAACTTTAATCCAGAGAATGTGTAGAATTTGTAAAGCACAGAGAGATTGAGAGCAGAAAAAAAATCATTTTATTTAAATCATAAGGTGGTAGTGAACTGATTTAAAATTATGCATATTACAACAGTAATGAAGAAATACTAAATACAAGACGAAGAAAAATTGACTAGGCATAGTCAATGGGATAAAAAGAAAAGACATATATTATCTACTTAACTATATTAAAACAGTGGAGTAAAGCATTAAAATATACTCCTTTTATGATTTAATACATAATTAAAACAAGCTGTGTATTTTGATGATTTAGTACCTTATTCATTACTGTATATAATATGTCACAGGATTCAGTCATTTGTTTTCACTTCAGAGCTTTTCAATAAAAATGTATCTTTCAATATTTTATTATTAAGTATATAGATATGTAGTGGACTTTGTATAAAGCACTGTTTGTTGTGGTGATCCATCACAATCTTTTCATTACTTTGTTGCTATAAAGAAGAAAACTTTGGGGAAAAAGGAAAGCCTTGACAGTCTCTGGCCTTTAGAATTACTCAAACTAGGAAATTATTCCCAATGTCCCCCTATTTTGTAGCCTACTTTTGAAGTAATTCCCTAAAGATTTCTTTCCTTTTTGAGCTCTGCATATCATTTCATTTCCTGTCTTCCTATGTAATGGGAAAACATCCTTCACTTTAAAAAAGAGCTATTTAAAACTACAGTTCATCCAAAGATGATGTGTGAATCTGTAGTGTACTGCACACATAAATGGGGGAAAAATAGCCTGGAAAATCCTTGTATAACAGGATCTGTTCTTCTAGTCTGCCTAACTTGTGCACTGGAACCTTATCATAAATTTCAGTTGGATCCACCATATCAGCAATTCATCCTCTCCCATTCTTATTCCTCACTATCCCATTAAAAAAAAGAAAAGAAACAGATTTTACTGCTGAACACATAATACCCAATGAGACCTGGTTATTGGAAGCCAGCCTCATGGAGGGAAGGGTGATTGCTAAGGCAGCATGAGCTCTCCCCTTGCCCACACTGATTTTCCTTGCCTAAGTACATTTTAATGCTAACAAAAATGCTTTAGTGATTATAACTGAACCCTTGGTACAAATTTTGTAAATATGATGTATGCATTAAGAAAATGTATGTAAAACAAACTTCCAATATTGCTGAATTAATATGTTGGTGAGACCTCAGCCAGATGAAAAGCCTATTCTGACCCCATTGAGACCTTCTGTCTTGTGTCATTCACCTATTTCTGTGTTGTTGCTTTAGTTTTTATGGCCCATCCTAAGGCACAACATAACCTAATCTGTACTACAGAACAACCATCTATGGGTATCACAGCACTTGTAAATATTTTTGTGACTTCTCACTTTCTGGATGTAATTTAGCAATGCTTGCACTATATATACAGTTTTCAACAAATGCATCTCTAGAAATTTAGCTATTTTTCTTGCAATTTTCCTATTGGGGAGATCTTTATAATGCTTATGGATTTCTTCAATGGCTTATCTTCCTTGGGTGGCTGTTTTTTTATTGTGCCACTTGACTTGCAATTCAAAATTTTTTTTCTGACCTTCACAGTCTTTTACACTCTTTTTTTTTTTTTGCAATAGTAGTGAATTTTTAGCAACATATCTGATTTTCTCATGGTAAAATAACACTACTTAGATGACCAGTACTTTAAACATTTCTTTCAGAGGGCAGAAATAATTCACTCTGATTACTCCAATGTCCTACTTTCTTTTCTAGATTATGAACTCTTTGAGAACAGGGTATTTATATTTATATATTTATATCCATGGCATTAATGCAGTGCCTAGCAAGTAACAGGTATTCAGTAAAGATTTGTTGAGTTGATGAATGAATTCATCACCAGTTAATATCCTGTCCATGTTGTGGGTTTCACAATCACCCAGTTGGAGAAGGAAGGTTGGATCAGATAACCTTCTTGGATTTCTTTTTCTCCTTGTCTGATTCCATGATACTGTTCATATCTTAATCATCAATATGCATATAAATATTCTGTTCAGCTTGATGCAAAACAGTTCTGTCTTTCTGAATCATAAAGGTTGGTATTTTTACTTCAGAATGACCTTTTTAACAGCTATACACAGTTTTGGATACGGTCTTAATGCCTCCTACTGGCAAATCATAAGGTATTTTTTCCAAAAATCATAATCCTACTGTTTGCAGAATCATAAATATATTACATTTATAGTTAGCGTATGACATTTTTAATGTGAATGGACTCTAAAATAGCCACAGGTGACCAGTTCGATATTTACAGTCTGTGGCATTTCCAGAGAGACAAATCTTTGTTTACGGACTGACAGTATGACTTCTTCAGATGAGGTAAACATCATCTGTGGTTCAGCAGGAAGCGCACACCATACACAGGTCCATCTAACTGCTATTAGATGATCATTGATTATGCTTTTACTATTTTCAAGGTCAAGGAAAAGTCTGTCTAGGCTTATACAGAAGATAGCAAACTACATCCTCAGTAGAAAGGTCTTTGAAAGCCTTTTCTAGCTTTGGCAGTGATGTACTATATGCTGCAGGCTTACCATGTCCCTTTAGCAGGTCATATATTGTTTTTTATGCTCAGCTGAGTAGAGCTAAGATCAATTTTTAAATCACATTGCCATATTATCCATCTCCACAATTTGAGATTAGGTGGATAAATTGTTTGCTATTTTTATAAAAGCCTTTCAGTTATACAACTTGGGAAGGAAAAGAGGTAACCCTCTTCTTTAAAACCCTGAAATGTTGGGTTATAAATTAAAATTAAATAAAATAACGTGCGTAAAAACTCTACACTCTAGAGGAAAAGACCTATTTTATATTTGTAGGGGTATGTAAAAGGAAAAAGATAAATGGAATAACAATAAGGAATGCGTATTGAAAAATTAACTCTAGAAGAACAAGCAGTTTTTCTGTTTTAATCCAAATACTAACGTGGTATAAAACCATTTAAGATACATATGAAATGTGGAAAATATATTAACAGAATAGCATTTGCTTTCATTATTATTATTATTATTACATTTCCTAGTTAAATATTATATTTTTTGTGTAAAATGTAACCAGTAAAGTGAGTGAAGGATACATGGGATTTCTCTGTACTCTTTGAACTTTCAGTGAATCTATAATTTTTTCAAACTAAGAAATTCCAAAAAGGAAAACAAGAGTTACATTTGTGGTATCAAAAGGCAAAAATATAACACTGATTATATTATGAATTTTGCTCATGAAAATTCTGAGAAATTTCTTAGTTTGCACTTTTTACATAGGGTAAAACTAAACTTTTTTTGGGACTTCACTGAACAACGATTAGGTATTTAACATAAATTGGTAATGATGGTGATTAAACAAGTTAAAGCCATGTTTTTTTTCTTCTTAGCAACAGTGGAATAGACTGCTTAGTGGTCTACATTGAATAAAATTGTGAAAGAAAGGTTTTTCACAATTCCTAAAAATAAATGAGAAAAATAGTGTACAAATTGACTCTTTTGACTATTGGAAGGAATTAATGGGGAGGAGTTCTAAAAATCAGAAACTAGTGCATTCACTGGATGTTGGACTCAGAATTTGCTTGACAGATGGTTCAGATAAGCATGTTTAGAAAAACTATCCTTTAGATATCTTCAAATTTATTTTATAGGTTTAATGTTTAAATTATTAAACAAGAAAAATTATTAAACAAGAAAAATTATTATATATTAAATTCAAAGAGGTAGAAAAATATGACAATGTAAACTAAGGGAAACAAAAGAAATGAATTTATAAAGAGAAGGAAAATTAAATTCACAAATTTCAATGTAGAAACAGAGTATAATTCATAATTACAACCAATAGCTTGTTCTTAAAGTAAACATGCAGTTAAAATGGCTAACTTACTAAAAAACATGAACTATTTTTTAAGTAGACATGGTAATTGTAAAGATCATTTGGAAAAATAACATGTGGAAATAGGTAGAAAAACTCTAAAAAAGAACCTTGGTCATATATTAACAAATAATAGAATTCTGTAGTAGTTCAAAAACTTGGTCTTCTTGTGTTAAAAAAAAATTAATTGAACTAAATAGAAAATCCAGTGACATAGTTTGTTAAAAAGTATTTAATATATAATAAAGTTGGCTTTTCTATTAGTGGTGAAAAGCTGGTTCACTAAAAAGAAAAAAATATATATGTATGTATCTATATATGTTTATATCCTTGGGACAGCTGGTTAGCCATGTGTGAAAACAAACACATCTTTATCACACTCTGTATGCCAAAACATATACCAGGTGTTGCAGAAATTTAAATATAAAGTAGTGGAACTTTGAAAGTAGTAAAAGAAAAAAAAGGGCCATTTAATATTCTCAGAATGAAATCCCTTAAGCCATAAACAATAAAATAAGACTGACTAGGTAAAAACTGAATACGTATGTATAGCAAAATTGTTTAAAAACAAAGGCAAACCAGGAAAATAATTTGTAATGTATTTTGCAGATAAAAGGCTCATATTTTAAAAAGAAATGTCTTTCAATATCTGATCCATAGCTTCCTTGCCAACATCAATTTCTAACACACTTGCCATTGCCACTCCTTTTCAGTCTCTCTACTCTTTATTTTCCTTAAACATTCCAAAACACCCTCCTATCTCAAGGCATTTGAACTACAGTCATGTAATGACTTGGTATCTTATATCTCCAGGGAAATGGTCTCAGGACCCACCCCCTTGGATACCAAAATCCATAGTGATGCTCAAGTCCCTTATATAAAATGGCATAGTACAAAGAATACAGTTGGCCCTCCCTATCTGCAGATGCCCAACCCGTGCATAAGGGGCCAACTGTAGTGCTGCCTTCAAATAGAATGTGCTCCTTTCAGATATCCACATAGCATGTGCCCTCATATCTTTGTTTCTGTTTGCATATCCTCTCCTCAGATGCTTTCCTGATTATAGCCACATTAGCATCCTTGTCACTCTTAATTTCCCTCTGTTATTTCTTTTCACAGCACCAGTACTTGACATTATTTTATTTATGTCTGTATGTATGTTTGTTTGTATGTATATGTATATGTATTGTCAATCTTCCTATTCTCAAATTTCTTGCAAATAGGAACATCATGCTTTTATTTATCATACTGGCAAAAATTAAAATTCTGGTGGCACACAGAGTTTTAGAAGATATGAGATAACACAACATTTCTTAGGGAATGATGTAGAACACTATCAAGTTGCATTCTTTTACATTTCACTGAGAAATTATAGATCTAAGAATTCATATGACTAATAGAATCACATATATATATATAAATATATGTTGAATTTAGTATTATTAGTAATAGTAAAAATAGAAACAATCAAAATGTCCATTTGGGGCCAAGTGAACAAATGACTAAGCATCGAAAATGTTATGTCACATAGCATTTTAAAGAATGAAGTAGATTCACAATTCTGTTACAAAAAAGAACAGGTGAAGCAAGGAAAGCAATGTAAAATCCAATGTGTATAATTTGGTTAAGTTTATGTAAGAAACAAAAAAATGAAGTTGATAATTACCACACTGCAGGGAGTGGAACAAGGTGTCTGAGGTAGGACTAAAAGACCATTTTGCACTATTTATTTTATCATTTTATGCATCATTGAAACAACATCAACAACCACTATGAGAGATACAGAAAGATGAGGGTAGAGTACAGGCTAAGTTTGTTCAGTGATCAGGTTGGTGAAGGGGCAGATGTTTGACAATAAAGAACCTTAGAGGTCATTATAAGATGTCTGTCTATGTGGAGGAATGGGAAACCATTGAAGGGATTGAATTTGACACAAACCTCCTAGCCAAATTTGGCAAAGCCAGGGTTTGAAACCACTTTTGTCTAACTCTTCTCTACTTCCAAAATAAGATTATTTAAAGGGGTTGAAAAATATGATTTGAAAACTCTGTAAATAAACTTAACTTACCTAACTTTACATGGGCATGCTATATTGGGTTTACCTGGTGGTATCATATGTACATTGGAGAGGAGATTTTCTGAGAAGTAAAACAAATCCTTTAAATTTAAATGTATAAAACACAGCTTATGCGTCTAAATTAAAGATACCTTTAAAAGTTAAGTACATTTATATAAACCTTCTTCTCTCAGATGGGGAATTATATTTGTAACCTCTCCAACTTGGTATATATTTATACAATATATTCATATCTATTTTTAGTTTGATATGTTTGGAATTTTGTTTAAAGTGAGTTGTAATGGGGACTGCTGGTACTAACTTGCAGGCTTTAATTTTTCTCTGTACTCTGAAAATATATAAATACAAATGGAAAAATGTATGTTATCAGAGTAAATTTTTAAAGATGAATGAATGAATAAATAAATAGTTCTGTGACAGCTGCTATGGGCAATTCTAATATTTTGCTTTGGGAAACTCGAATTGTTTTCTTTATTAAAATTAAGAAAGTAGTAGGTAAGGCTTCAAAGAAAACCATTAGCTATTTTGTTTTTGAAGTAATTTTATTCTATTACTACATTTCATTATGGTACGCCTTTACTGACTACTGAATAAAGGTGATGCTAGAAGATATTTTTTTTCAAAATTATTTCTCCATCAAAGATAGTTTGAAATTCCTTTGATGTTCATCCTTTCCATTTCTATTTGTCATCTTCCTAAAGTTACACTTAGATTATTAAAACAGTTTCTAATGGGTAGCCTTGCTTCTAGTCCATTCAACTCATCCAAGCCTGCTAAAGCTCTATTTTATTTCTGTGCTAAAGCATATGAAATGATGCTTTACCGTTCAAATGGTAGAGTCTCAAATCCTTCATCTGGCAGAGAAAACCTTTAAGATTGTGAGTATTAATATAACTGGATTACCCTACATACAGATAATTAGAGGAAAATGGTCCCAATTTGTGGGGTCAGAGTCCTGGAAGTAGATCTTGCCATTGGGAGTGGGGCAAAAGCTGAAGGAATTGAATTGGAAGCAATGGAAGAAATTTAGACAAGAAGGCCAAACTTGTTATTCCTTCTCCTCCTAAAAAATCAACAGACACCACGCCTGGTGTCAAAGTGGAAGCATGGAGGGAAAGGACTAGGAGTAGTTAATTAATATAAATTGTTCTGAAATGATGGTAGGGATGGAGGCAACTTTCAATACATTGATGAGATTGTTCCAGTAGGTTAGTGGAGAGTTCCAGTGGGAAATCCAGAAATCTTAGCAGATGGTCAGAAACAAAATCATTTTAGAAATAAATACTATTTTTGAGTAGCACTTCAAGATTTGTATTTTATTTGTCCTTCTCTATTTATATGTAATAAAATAGTAGCTAATATTTATGTAAAATATTTATGTAAGGTTAGTAACAATACATTAGGTGCTTTGCATGCTTTATTTCACCTCCATCCTCAAAATAATCAACCCTATGAGGTAAGAACTATTATTATCACCAGTTCATGGATTACAGAACAGAAAAAGTAAACGACATATTGAAGATAACACTGTAAGTAAGTGACACTGTTGGGATTGGAAGCCAAGCTTTGCTGACACCAGAGTATATGCTTTGGGCTCCTACACTGCTTCTCCCACCAGTAACTGTTGCATATTCCCAGTGCTATATAGCTACAAATATATTGATAGAAGAAGAGAAACCTGAAAGCCAGTGTCTGTATTGATTATCTAGAGAGTTGCAGTTGCCTTTCTGAATGGGAACTGAGACTAGATCTGTATTCTTTAGAAAATGACCTACACTCTTTAAGGAACGGTTTGTTTTGTGAACTCTCCTTTACCCTCAGTCCAGCTGGTGCCCTAGGTTAAACAATTTCCTCCAGGGTATGCTATTTGACTGGCTAGATCATACCCACCTAGTTCATTTCTTTGTGATTGGTCTACTTAACAGTCGTTAATGTTTTAACAAATGATTTATTTCTGTCACTTGAGACATTTTAGCTATCTTTCAGAGCAATCTATTTTAGGTAATGAACAATAAAGATGCTTACAAAGTAACTTTTCCTCTGGCTCTTAACCAAAGGAATCTGAGACAATTTTTCTTTCAGTCTGTGATGGCAGAACACTTAAAATAGAAAAAAGAAAGGCAGTTTAGTAATACTCATTTAATTTGCTCCTATTTAGTATTCTAATAAGAAAGGAAATATTCTTCTACCTATAGTGTTTAGGTTTCTGTATTTTAATATGGTTTTCAGTGCTTACCTTATATATGGGGGAATATTTTAGCTATAATTTATACTCCCTACAATTATAATCTATTAAGACCCGACCTAATCATTTCATTACACTGGATTATTTGGTTTTAGTCTGCTGAGCATTAATGCAGCTTTTAATGTCATTGGTTTTGATACCCTTATAATGAGCTCATTTGTTTTACTACACAAAATTATCTTTTTATTGATGTGCTGAGGTAGATACCTACAATAGAAGATCATCAAAACAAAATGAGATTTTGTGATTCAACTCTCATGTTTTGATTTCTTCAGTGATTTTGTTATCTCAGTCTGGCTGCAGGTGTTTTTGTAGATAAACAATTGGATTAATTCAAAACCCCTAGAGCTCCTCACCCATTACACATTCACAAGTCAATAGTGTCAACAAGGTAAGAATAAACTAAATTAACCAAGAGATTCTGTTTCACAGATCAAAAAGACAATCAAATGAGAAAAGGTATGTGAGTGGGGAAATATATTAGGGACTAAGAGCTGTGTAGAATTAAACCCTCAAATGGAAAGTTTGAAATCAGTCTAATATGCCTTGAGATGCTTTGGAGAAGAAACGGAGATTTTTGAGAGGATAAAAGAGATGACTTGAGTGACAGCACACTATTTTACATATTACCAAAACCCTCTCCCAAGGACAAAAACAAAAGTGGACTGTTAACATAAATGCTGATGCACTCCCTCTATTATATTACCATATTCAGCCAAATGTACTCAGATTTGGAGGCCAGCCAGAACCACTGTCATTCCCATTCTCCAAAACAAAAATACTTGTTCCTAATCAGTTTACCACACAGACTTTTTGTGTCCTTTTTCTACCTCCGTTTGGGACAGAAGACCCTGAGATTTAGAGCACATGAAGGGGAATTAGTAAAAAGATGAGTTTATAGTTGTAAGGCCAGCAGGTCCGGGGAAGGGCCCAGGGAGCCAGACGGAACCCCCGCCAAGGAGGCTGATGCAACCGACCGGTCTTCCCGCTCCCCGAGGGGCGGAACCAACAGCTCCGAGGCTGATGCAACCGACACCCAACACTGCCACAACATCCAAAAGATTACCAAAAAAGGGCTGCTTCACACAGCAAGCGCCTCCCCTGCGTCCACCCCTATAAATTTTGTTCGCGCCTCCACCCGGGCGCGACTTCTCTGTAAGGCCAACTGGCCCCAGGCAGGGGAATGCAATCAGACTCACAGGTTGCATCAGACCGAAACTTTCCGGACCACCCAGTTCCAGAAACTGACCTGAAGACTTTCCGGACCACCCAGTTCCAGGAACTGACCTGGGGACTTTCCACCCGGCCCAGCCTTCCCGCCTTTCGAGGGGCGGGACTAACGGTCCCAAGACTGATGCAACGGGCACCGGATATTGCCACGATACCCGAAAAGACCACCAAATAACGAATACCCTGCACCCTCCCGGATTCACCACACCCCTTTCCCTTCTTCCCCTATAAATTCTGCCCACACCGTCGCCCCGGCGCGATTTCTCTGGCCCCTTTCTCTCGGACCAGTGAACCTCGCCAGGGAGCGTTCCCAAATAAAGCTTGTTTAAGCCCTCCCCCGTTTCTTGGTGCCGTTCCTTACATTCTCTGTCCCCTTTCTCTCGGCTCGCCCGGGAGCGTTCCCAAATAAAGCTTGTTTAAGCTCTCCTCCGTTTTTGGTGCTGTTCCTTACAATAGTTTGTAGGAGGAAAGAAGCAATATGGATTATGTGTGTAGGTGGTGGTAAAGATTTAGAAGAGTGGCAAAAATTTGGGAAAGCATCGAAGCCAAGGTGATTAGAGGAGGATGCAATCAGGCTAAGGTAAACAGATTTCCTGACCGAACTCAGGGCTCTATGAAATCTGTAATTATATCTGATGACACTAAAATCTAGGTTTTAGTGGTTTTCCACAGCAGTGATCTGGAATGGGGAGGCAGAAAAGGTAGATAAACAAAGAAATATGAGAATTAATATTATTGGATAGAATCCGGCTGAAATGATGAAACATAATTTTAGGATGAAAATGAGATAGAGTAAAATGGGGAGTGGAGGTGAGGAGAAGAAAGACAATGAAATACTGGGAGAAAATACTGGGAGAAAATCTGAGAAAGTCTCAAAATGAGATCTCTAAACATCCTCTACTCCATAAAAGCAACAAGAAAACTGGCCCCCCAAAAAGCCAGAACAAACTATTTCAGAACTCTAGAAATTAACCAAAGGCATGTAGTAACCAGGAGAATATTTGTTCAAAAAAAATTGCTCCATCTCAGTAAGAACTGCCAGCTTTGTGGCATTTTAGCTTCCTCTACTCTCATCACCTGCTCTCTCAACATCTGCTGTGGAAAATCAACAGGGCAGCCACTGGAGGGAGCAAAAGAGGGCTAGATCTATTTCAAAGACTCATTCTCAAAGAACTGTCATTATTTGGTTTGTCTGACGGTTCCCCAGAAGATCCCACTTGCAAAACTATTTATACTGATATGACTTGGAGCTTATCCAGTACTGAACAACTGTTTCTCTGGGGGGATGGTGTGGGAGGGTATTTGTCATAAAAAATTGCAGGTAACTGTTTAACTTCGTGGTCCCTTGGGGTAGTTGGGGCAAACAACAGTATAAACAAAAAGCTTAAAAGGAGAAGCTGGAAATGAGATGTCCATAGGGCTTTGAAAAGCTCTGAAACATTACTGGGAATCTAGAAGACCACATACATGGGTAGAGCACATGCCCCAGGCAGTGCCTTTCCTTCTTAGGAGAGTCATATGAAGGCCCTGAGTGCTCATCCCTGGCTGAGCTTTTGCAAGCAGGAAGTGAAGGCAAAGATAGAGTCGATAAATACCTGGCTGAGTGCTGAAGGTATGCCACTTGGCAAATATTCAGTGCATTTTGCCAAAAATGAGTTGTTCACATACAGTGGAGATCTACTTCTGGACTCTGTTACATTCCATTGACCTATGAACGAAGAACAAAAAGCATTGCTCACCACCCAGTCCTACAAAGGTTTAGTCTTAACCTACTATGGCCGCTGACCAGCAGTGCACTCTGAGGGGAAATTAAGAGAGTAACCGAATGAGGCATTCTGTGCTTTGGACAAGCAGACCCCTTAGACAGTCAGATGTATAATTCAGGAAGAACTTTTAATGAACCCAGATTCTTGCATCTTGTCATACAAAGAAAAGCACTAAAATCGTTTACTTCAGACAACTGTTCTTTGTGATTAGCAGCAATCTTTTACCAAGATGTATGCTTGCCTGTACTTATTCCTTAGCAAAAAAATATCTTATATAAACTGGCTTCTACCTTATCCCTTTGGACCATTTTTCTCAGAGCTAGCTAGGTGACTGGCTCCTGGCCTACAGCCATCAGCAAGACCCTGAATAAAACTTAAACTCCCAACTCTTATGTTGTGTGCTTTTCTTTAAGTCAACAGATCTGTATATCTATCTTTACATTGACACGACACTGTTCTGATTACTATAGATTTATAAATTTTTCTTCCTTTTCAAAGGTTGTTTTGCTGCTATTATTGTTAGGTGGGTACTTTTCATTTCCATATGAATTTAGAATCAGCTTTATTCTATAAAACAATATTTTTAAAAGGAATTGCATGGAAAATATAGTTTTATCTGTAGAAAATTGATATCTTAATAGTGTTGAGCCTTCCTACCAATGAACAAGGGATATATCTTCATTTATTTAGGTTTTAAAACTTTTCTCAGGGCGTCCCTGGTGGCGCAGTGGTTGAGAGTCTGCCTGCCGATGCAGGGGACACGGGTTCGTGCCCTGGTCCGGGAAGATCCCACATGCCGTGGAGCGGCTGGGCCCGTAAGCCATGGCTGCTGAGCCTGCGTGTCCGGAGCCTGTGCTCTGCAACGGGAGAGGCCACAGCAGTTAGAGGCCCGCGTACCGCAAAAAAAAAAAAAAAAAACACTTTTCTCAGAAATGTTTTACATTTTTCGGTGTCTAAATCATTCACACATTTTACCAGATTTATCCTTAATATTTTAAATTTTATGCTAATTTAAATGGTATGTTAAAAATTTCAATCTCATATTGTATATAAATACGATTTGTGCCAAGTGGTCTTTCTGTTTTGCACCCTGAAAATCTTGTTAAATTCACGTATTGGTTCTAGTAGCTTTTTTGTACATTCCATTGGATTTTCTATATAGATGATCATGCCATCAGTGAATGAAACCAGTTTTAATTCTTCCTTTCCAGTCTGGATGTCTTTTATTTCTTTATTTTCCTTCCCTGTTTGCAAGGCTAGAACATCCAGTACAATGTTTAATAGCAGTGGTAAGGCTGAATATCATTGGCTTTTACTGTCTTAGGGAAAAAACTTTCAATCTTCCACCAATAAGTATAATGTTAGCTTTTAAAAAAATTTAAAAATTTTAAAATGTCAAATGTGTGAGGCAGGTCCATGGAAAATTATACAGTATAAAATATAAAAAGTAGAGTATAGTATAAGAAGAGGTTCTGAAAATCAATAGTCACTGAAATGAGTATCATTTCTGTTAGGTATAAAAATTCTCATTTACTTATGTGAGAAGACATTAGCGTTATTATTGATATTGAGGATATGGTTTTGGTAACGGAGGGACAATGAATAGTACTGATAGAAAATTTGCTGGCTGGGAAACCCTAGGCCAGTTATGTAGCCTCTGTACCCAAATTTCACCACTTGGAAAACATGAGGATTAGATGAATTAAAACTAATAATTTGCTAAGAACAGTGCCTGACACATAGTGTTATGTAAATCAATCAATATATATTAGTTCTTAAGGCTTAGCATTTTCACAATTTATGTATAGCCTAGAAACCAAGGATTAAGTATTTATTTTAAACAACTTATAAAATCATAAGCCAACAGGGTAATAATGTTTATCTATATTCCTCTCTCCAAGAGATAGTTTTGATGAAGATTTCCCCAAACATGAAAGATAATTTTGCAGACCAGCATGGGCCAATTGATTTGGTCAGAATAGGCTATGTATGCTATAATACCAAACAACCTTCAAATATTGGTGCTGAAAACCTCAAAGGCTGATTTCTGAATTACATTTCATCTCTAGGTTACCAAGGGGAATGTGCTCATCATAATCACTTAGGGACCTTGTCTAAAGAAGCAGGTATCATCTTAAATATTGCTGGTTGCTGTGCTAGAGGTAAAGAAAGCTCTGGAAGGTTTTACCCTGTCACATCATTCAGATCAACTCATTGGCTAAAATTAGGGTATCTGGGAGTTCAGTCATCTATGTTCCCCAAGTGAATGAGAACCAAATAGCTGTGAAGAGCATTAATAAATATCACAGATGCCTGGTGTGTGGACTGTTGGGTAGGGATGAGAACAAAGGAAGGAAGCAGCCAATACGATTAAGTGGAATGAGTGCTTTAGTTCTGGATTTGTACAGCCTTCCTTTTCCCACTCCTATACTACCACCAGCACACACACTCACATATACTTGATGCAAGGCAAGCATTCTCATTCAATTACCTATGTTTTTTAGAGAGACAGAAAAAAAGAAAGGCACCAATTTTAATCTGGCATTTATTTGTGCCCCTAGATCAGCCAAAGTTTGTAGCTCTGTGGACTGGAATAATTGTCACAGCAGTTTACCATATGGTATCATCAGTTACTCCTTGATTTACCTAACAAAATCTATAGAGCCTTTATTTGTCTAATGGGCCAACGTGTGACTACTGGAGTATCAAACTGCCTTTGCATTAAAAATATCTAACACAGAAGTGGAAAGGAAATAGTTTCATTGAACTGAGTTTAAAAAAAAAAGGAAGGTTCTATGCATCTATCAGCCTCATCTCCCATTATGTGTCCTAGCATGAGACCTCGTACCTCCTCAGGACCCCTAATATCCCTGATCAGGATGCATATGGCCCTCTCTTGAAGCTGCGCCTATTTTAGACAACGCTTACGTATTTCGCTTTGTTTCAGTTGTGTAAAAGCTTTAGAGAAGAGAGAAGGAATTTCTCACCTGTCTAGGATCCTGAATCCACATAGGGCCAGGACCAAATTACTAACACACTTTGGGGACATATAACAATGGATTGGTCACTATCGCATAAGCACAGATGTGCTGCTTTATCTCAAACGTTGCCCTTAGTTACAAAGACATTTTTTCTCAAGCATCGTTCATGAAAACAACTACTGGAGGCAGAATTGGTCCTATTTAATTAACTTCTTACTTCCAACCCTCTGGCACAGAAGAAAATAATGAAAAATCACCGTGAAACAGTTGGTGACCACCTAATCAATTTTTGCAATATTTCTAAATGTTTCATTTCTATGTAAGCACTTTTTCCCTTAGCATTTTGGTTATCAGAGAAATTTAATTCTATTAAAATAAAGGAAAAAAGTAGAAAAAATGTTACATTGTTTACTTTTTCATTGAATTGTTTACTTAGTTTATTTTTATGCTTCCCATTCACTATAATTCTATTTGATTCAGTTGCTGTATTTCCTATTTTTTATAATACTCTGAATTCTGTCTGCTCTACCCCACTTAATTTTCATGCAGTTATCTTTCCTCTCCAAATAGCCATACTGTATCATTAACAAAAGGCAGCAGAGTGAAGAAAATTGATGTTTTTACCTCTCCTCTTAATATCAGAAGGCAACTTGTATTCAGTTTACTTATATTTGTTCCTTTTTCATATTTGTCTAATGGAATTTGAGCAGAAGACTAATATATAATGAGCTGAAAACTGATTCTGAATATGCTTATATTGGAATGATACATAGTGCTCAGGCTGCATGACAACATTGGTATGGCAATGTATAATACATTATTACTGTTTTTGTTTGTTAATTACACTGATACATTGATAAATTGCACAATGGCCCTAAGTCCATCTTTTCATCTTCCCTTTCTCTCTTTGCTATAGAAATTGTGATGAATAACAAGAGATGTGGATCAACACTTTAAATAAATGAAAGCCTTGGTGCTAGTTATTATTTTGAATTTGTAGTTCTTATAAAATGGAAACATTTCACAGTATTTCACAGAAACCTCAAATACTTATTTTTTCCTACAAATCCTTCTAACTGTTGGTACTTCAAGTTGGTATCTAAAAACCAAAACCAAACTATACCTCCATGTGTTATGTAAACTCTAAAGAAAAGAGTGATATCAAAATAAACCAACCTTTCAAAGCAAGAGAGTTGTCATGTATGTACTATATATGGGGACAAACTTCCACAATTTTCCATAGATGGGAACTAAATTACCATTTCCTTGTGTCTGCAAAACTTGGAGTAAGAAGCAGATCATTTAAGATAATTGTGCACAAAGTTCCCCATGCTAGTAATATAAATTGAGGGAAGACTGAGGGAAGGGTAATGGTAATAAAATTAAGGTGGCCACACAGAAACTTATCAAAAGATTCAGTTAAGGTTAATATGGTTAATTTCAGAATGTGAATATGATTCTGGGAATTAAAGTACCAGGAGGCAGTGTCAATAGTTTTGAGAAAAATTCTGCACATGAAAATAATATTGCCAAATGTAGATACTGAATACAATTGTAAGCATGATATTAGAAAGAATATGTTTTTATTACATCAACTGAAATTGATCGTGCTGTTTCATGAATCCATGGCTTTTTATAATCTATCCCTATGGCTAGATTCTCTCCCCTGATTTATCCACAAAAGGACCTTATGGGATTCCCTGGTGGTGCAGTGGTTTAGAATCCGCCTGCCAATGCAGGACACACGGGTTCGAGCCCTGGTCCGGGAAGACCCCACGTGCCGTGGAGCAACTAAGCCCGTGCGCCACAACTACTGAGCCTGCGCTCTAGAGCCAATGAGCCACAACTACTGAAGCCCGTGTGCCTAGAACCTGTGCTCCACAACAAGAGAAGCCACCGCAATGAGAAGCCTGTGCACCGCAACGAAGAGTAGCCCTCGCTCGCCGCTGCTAGAGAAAGCCCGTGAGCAGCAACGAAGACCCAACGCAGCCAAAACTAAATAAATTAAAAAAAAAAAAAAGAACTTAACGTTCAACAGGAACTTACATGCACCTTCCAAATCACTGAAATATCAATCTTTCTTTGGCACTTCCCTGAACCCAGGTTAGAACTGGTTTCTTCCTAAGTTATGCTGTCACTGAATTGCACTTACTTGTTTACATTTCTTGCTTGTCAAACAGTGAATTCCTACTTGAGAGCAAGGACTTTTTCCATTTTCTTTGTATATATATTGCTGGTCCTGGTAGATATTAGGTATGATGTATATGTGTGCTAAATGAATGATTTACATGATTTTAGTCATTATAATTCATGATAACCTCTTTCTAGTAGGAAGTAACAATCAAGACCAATTGTCTCCTTTTAAGTCTTCTGAGTTTAAGATGCCAGAAGCAATGTTTTGCATATTGTGTTGGCAGGAGGACACATATCCGGGTCATTTAAGACACTTTGACAAGACAATGGAATAAGAGGATTGGTGGTGGAGAATAGATCACATGAAATTAATGAAAGAAGGCAATGCAGAGGAAAATAATAGCACAAACCTCCACCCACTTGTAGATGTTTAGTTCTACATGGAAGAAGACACTTAGAGTAAGTAAAGGAAACAGCAGGCTTGGTTCAAGTTTTGCACAACAAACAGAAATCTACTGTTCTTGAAAGACCAGAGAGGAATATTATTTGGACTTCTACTCAATCTGCTTCCTACTCTAAGTGCGATTGCTGACAAAATTGGGAAAGTCTCTCTCAGTGACTTTTTCTTAGTAAGTGTTTTAGACACTTTTCTACCAACTAACCCACTACCATCACTGCTCTATAATTATTTCTTCCAGTAGTCTATGAGTTACTTGAAGACAGCACCCTGACTTTAGCTTTATTTTTCCTTGCCAAAGAATCATAATTTATTTGGATACATACACAGAGTTTTGATTATTTTTTAGATAAATATTCTTTTTTGTATCAGCTAAATGGGGCCTGGTCCTATTTACATGAAAATCTACGTAGAGCATTATAATGCTAAAAAATTCTGTTGGTTTCATGTTAAGAGTATCCAGTGGTAATGCAATAACAAGAAAAACAGAAGACCTACTTATTAGGCATGACTGGGAAAGTTCTGGAAATATTTATAAAAATTGTTGCAAAATTCTAAGAACTCACCTTAGGGAAATAAGTCAAAATAAGAAATAAGGGAAAAAGCTATATTCTCAAAGATGTTCACTGAAAAATTAATAGTGAAGGTTATAAACTAAATTTCAACAAAAGAAGAAATTGATCAATTATTCCACATTAATGCAATGAGATATTTATATAGTCATTAAAATGATACTTACAAAGATTTCACAGACACATAGGAAAGAGTTATAAAATTTAAAAGGAAAAAAGTGAACTGATAATTGCAAATGCTATATGATTGCAATTATGGTATATATGCACTAAATGGAAAAATGAGTGAAATAAAATATTATTATAGTAATGTCTTTAGGGTAGTAGGATTATGACTGTTTTTAATTTTTAAAAATTATCTTTAATGTTATAGTATTTAAAATAAAGTCAAGAGAGAAAATTTGAGGGTTTTTTTTTCCTCTTGGGCACTTATGTTGACTTAAGATGACTTTAAAGGACAAAAAGCAGTTCTTATAACAACTCACAATATAACACATTTATTCAACATTTCTTAAATATTTGCTAGAAACTTCTGTGTCCCTTGAGCATTTCTATTTTTTTTTTGTACCAGTGATGTCTAAATATAACACAAATCTAACAATTTTGTAGGTCAGAAGTTCAATACCTCAATATCTCAATACCTCAGCTCAGCATCATCCAGGGCTTCAGAAAATCAATGATATATGAATATTGTCAATGGCCAAGTGAAATATGTTGTGGTGGCAGTGACCATAACAGGCAGCTGCTGTCATCATCACTGACATTTTTTACAGAGGTGCCAAGGATTGAAACAGCTTGGAAGATTTAAGTGCTTTGGTCTCTGAAAAGAGTGCTTCACAATGAAGGCTTATGGCAAGGTCGGGGTTAAGCAGCAAGTGCTTGGCAGTTACAAATAGTGAATACTGAGGCAGTACCTAATGGACTGGATTGTAACATTAAAAAGCCCATAAAAATGGCAATTTGGGAATTTGGTAGAGCAGAGACCCTGGCAAATGCAGTTAAAGGACACTCACTCATCTAAAAGCAGCCCTCTGGTGCCAAAGACTTGCTTCACCTTCAAGGTCATTCCCCTGAAAAATATCTTCTATAAATATTGAGAAATCTGCCATTTTCTGTAAGCCAGTCAAAACTCCAAGTAAAAACCAAACTATTTTTCATCTTTAAACGATTTTCAAAATCATGCAAAAAGTAAATGTTTAGAAAATTCTTCTACAAGGCAAGATGAAAAAATAATTAAATGTGAACGATTAGGTTACAGTATTTGAACTCCACCTCTAAATTGGACTCCGAGGTATAGGGAATGAGTAATTTATTAGTCTCTATTTTACAAATTTCCTCTAATTAGACAGAAACAAGGCACACGGGTTGTTTGGTGGTGGTGGTGGTGATATGTGGGTGTCTATGTGTGTGCTTGAGAGTGCACATATGTGTCTGTTTATACCTGCAGGCCTCAGCTTTAATAGGCAGGACCTATCTATACAAGAGGGGGCCAGCATTACTATTTTTACTTTTAAAAGTTCCAGATTCTTCTTCCTAGGTGCCAGGATCACATTTCTTTACATTTACAACAAATATTCAACACTTCTGCCCCTTGTCAAACCAACCCCTCCCTTTGCTCTTCATGTCACCTGCTGTAGTAATTGCTGGCACTGCCATGCTTTTATGTACTAGGAAGAAACCTGGGGTTGTGCCCATGGAGAGGAAATTTTAAGAAACTTGATAAAAAGAGAAAGATTAGAATCCTCTAAGCATCCTGGAAAGTAAGGCATTTGGAGAAACATTGTACCCAAATCATTGTGGGCATCAACCTAATTATAAAGACATTAAGGACCTGGGGCAGCAGTGAGCTGCTTTCTCAAGAGCGGCAGGAGCCTTCTGCTGGGAACAGCCCTATGTGGTCTCACAGTTCAAAAAGGAGGATGAAAAAAAACCACACCTGGGAATCTGTGGAAAGAGTGAGCTTTAGTACTTTGTCTTTGATCACTTAGAGTAAGGACAAGGGCTCACATGGCAACCAAATGTATTTTCGCTGCTTAACTACCTCTTTTCAGCCTGATAGGTGCCTACTGTCTTAATTAGGCACCTCATTCCACACAGAAAAGAAGGCACAGCAGTGCTGCTTCATGTTATATATTCTGCTCAGTCCCCTTTGGGTAGTAAGAGCTGTTTTTGATACTAAAACTGATTTGTATCTTTTTCTTTTTCTTAACCTTGGCTCTACAGTCTGCTAGATGTCTGCAGTGGTACTTGCCTCAGCAGAAGGGCCATACCTCACTAGCCTGACAACTCTTTACATATGCCATACCAGGTATAAAAACTATTGGGATTTTGGGATTTAGCTCTCTCACCATAACCCTATAAAACCTGACAGCCAGATGGTCAAGTACATTCAAATGACTGCAGCTAAACACAAAGGGGAAAAAAAAGAAAAAGAAAAAAAATATATATATAGAGAGAGAGAGAGAGCCAGGGGAGGCAGAGGGAGAGAGAGAGAGTGTTTGTGTGTATGTATGTGAGGGAGACTGTTTCATTCAAATTTTAAAATGCAGCTGGAAAACCCCCTCAAAACCTGTGAAAACACTGAATGGCAAAATCTTCCCCACTTGTAATAAGCTCAGCATTCACAGACAGTTCTTAGGTGAGAAAAAGAAAGGAAATGAACTTGTTTTTGATACACATTTGTTCTGATCTGAAATATCTTGACATACACTTAACAGCTCTATCTTTGGCTTTGGGTCACACTCTTATCCTAATCCCTCATGTTATTCAGTGTTTTGCAAGGGAAAGCATCCATAATTTCAGATTGCATTAGAGAACACCAGGCCTCTAATGTGTGTACAATGCAACATTTCCCCTTGACTTTTGCAGATTGCATCACCTTTTAGAGTTGACAGTAATTTGCAGGAAGCAGGAGAGAGATTGGGCTTAATGCTCATAAAGAATGAATTGTGCCAATTTAGTTATCCAAATACTTTCAAAGTGAGACACTCTCCTTCCTCACAGGTGTTAGACATGTTATCATGAGAAAGCTAGAAGGGCTGTAAGCAGCAGTTAAGCCTCAACTAATCATTTTTATACGAGCTAAATTGTAATGACAGAAAACAAGAGGGCCAAATATAATGGCAAACAATATTATGTTGTATCTCTATGTGTTTCAGAATTTTTTTCATCCAAAGTAGTTCAGGGGTTCCCAAGCTTTTAGTACAATCCACTTTAGGCATTGATAGACAAGGATAAAGCCATTTTTCACAGACATTTTAAATTAATGCTTTAAAAATGACTTGAATGTTTTAAAGTACTACCTAGTGATTACATGTTGTGTTTATGTGTTTTGAGGACTATATTTATATATTCATATCTGGTACTAGGAGCTAGGAGCAAAAATAAATTGGCACAGGTGGGAAAGGAGTAAATAAGATGAAAATTAACAGTCAGTTCTAGTAAGAGAGAGGAAATCAAATAGCAAATTGGTCCAATGGGAGTACCCATGAATGAGTTGGTTGGTTATAGTAGAACTTCCTATCACCCTTGGCAAGGGCTATCATAGAATCCCTGTTTTCTCTTTGAACCAATTTGAAGAAAGCATTCTTTTCATTTGGGTACTTATTTACAATGAACCTGGAAAAATTTCTAAGAAACCAGGAGAATGCAAATGCTTCTCTGGTTATGATGGTGGTGACTCACTTACTGACTGTTAAGCCACCCCACAGCTGTATGGATCTGCCATGGTGTCCCTATACCTGTGTCCCTACCTTGGTTCATATAAGTTGACTTCATGAATGCTGACTGTTAAGGGCAGTAGAGTGTAGAAACCGAGTACAAATTTGGAGTCAGACTTTTTTGGTTCCATTTCTAATCCTGCTAATTACTAGTTGTGTGACCTTGGGACAATTATTTAACCTTCCTTTGTCTCAGGTTTCTTGTCTTAAAAGAACCATGTTAATTGTACCTACTTTAGGATTGCTGTGAGGATCCTGCAATCATTGGAAGTTCCACAAACGCAGACACTAAGTTTGCTAAAGACAATCTTTTTCCACGCGCAAGTCCTTAGGACTCTGGTGAGACTAGAAATAGTTTTTATTTGGAATTATACAACAGGAAGTGGACTTTTTTAACCATTGAAAAATATATTTGAAGAAGTGGGAGGAAATCTCAAGGTGGTTTTTTGATTTATAAACAGGGATGTTGAACTTCAAGTGTTTAAAATAATATTCAATTCTGCCAAGTGTCTCCTAAGTCATTTAAAATTTTTGTTTTAGATCTTTGCACTGCAATTCTCTTCACCTCAGGCCTTCCAAAGGCTGCTTTATTCATTTCATTCAAGTTTCAAATTGAAATCATCTCCTCCCACAATCTTTTCTTATCTTATAACCTAAGGGTGTATACCCCATCCACTCCAAACTCAAAAATAGAGAAATCCTGATTTGCCTTTGACTTTCCTTGTTAATATGGCCTCTTAAATAATGGAACTAAAAATTTTAAAACAAATTAAAAATTAGACTGAACAAGGTCACCTGATTGTCTGTTATTTCACCATATATTTAAAAAGTGGGCCTGTTTTCTTATCTGGTCTAAATATTTCAGAAAGGCAAAGATAAAAGAAAATGAAAGAATAATATATATATATTTAAAATTAATTAATTAATTTTTGGCTGCATTGAGTCTTTGTTGCTGCGCGTGGGCTTTCTCTAGTTGTGGCAAGTGTTGGCTACTCTTCACTGCGGCGTGTGGGCTTCTCATTGCAGTGGCTTCTCTTGTTGGGGAGCAAGTGCTCTGGGCGTGCAGGCTTCAGTAGTTGTGGCACACGGGCTCAGTAGTTGTGGCTTGTGGGCTCTAGAGCACAGGCTCAGTAATTGTGGCGCACGGGCTTAGTTGCTCCGCAGCATGTTGGATCTTCTCGGACCAGGAATTCAACCCGTGTCCCCTGCACTGGCAGGTGGATTCTTAACCACTGCACCACCAGGGAAGTCCCATGAAAGAATAATATTAATTTCACATTATTCCTAGTTTAAAATGAGAAATGTTCCAGAGGGTTTAACCCCATAATATCCTGAAAAGCTGCCCCTTCCCAGTGTCACATCAAATGAATGTAAAACTGAAAGCAGAAACAATCTGTAACTTCATTTTGGGTTGATAGCTGAAACTTATTTTTCATTGCAGAGTAACATATGAGAAAAAAAATCACGATATTATATATATATATATATATATATTCTATTCATTCTATATAAGCAACTCTGCTTCAGTTGTAAATAGCCTGTTATGTGATTCGAAGATATCAGAGATAATGGTCACCTTGCATTATAAATTTTGGTATGCTTTTATGCCAAGAGAAAAGAAATGAGGTTTTTAGTTGACGTTGCAATATACTGGATTCTTTTTTTAGTTAAGTAGCAGGAAGCAGTTGACTTTCACTCTAATGGAATGAATGTTTTCTTTAACAGGCTGTCCATAATATTAAATCCTGGGTTTGAGGGACCACAATGTTAAGTGTCTAAAATATGCTCAATGACTGAATGAGTTTCCTGTGCAGAATAAATAATGTTTGGCTAAATCCATTTATTGCTTACAAGATAAAATATTGTGTCTGACAAAATTAAATTTCCTCCATAGCCCATGCATTAGCATAATGTGGATTTTCCAAGTTGCATTTATACATGATATAATGTAAGCTTTAATGAATGAAAGTAAGTATAGGTTATTTCAGTAGCAATTCTCCAGGGCTTTCCAGAAGTTTTGATGGCAGATCAGCTCTATGCAGCTGAAAAAAATTGTTGATGATGACCAAGTAGACTGTTATGATATATTCTGTAAGATGAAAAAGTAGCCACAAAAAGCTAAAAGATGTCCAGATGAAGATTTTTACTTTATTCCAATTTATATTATATATAAGAACACCAAGATATTAAGTTAGATTATTTCCTCTAAGATAGGACCCATGAAGACAGTTGCTATTAATGCAAATCAGTCAGAGTTTAGATGCAGGGAAAAAAAAGGATGGGTGGACAGATCTCAAAGAAATGTGGGAAATAAAGAACCTCATAACAAATTTATTTTCAGAATAAATTGCAGGGCAGAGACAGAAAACAAAGTTGAATATGTTTTCACCATATTTCATTACAGTCAGTGATATATCTATTTCCTGAACACCTGTATTTTAAAATTAGGTTTATTGAGGTATAATACATAGGGAGTAAAATTCAATCTTTTTGTGTGTTCATTTTAATTTTGACAAATGACTGCAGTAGTGTTATGACCACTGCAATCAAGATGTAGAACATTCTCATCATCCCCAAAATACCACTGTGAAGTCAATCCCTTCCAGAATGTCACATAAACATAATTATAGAGTAGGCAGCTTTCTGAGTCTAGCTTCTTACACTTATTATAAGGTACTTGATAGACATCATGTAGTTGCATGTATCAGTAGTTCATTGCCTTTGGTGCTGAGGTGAGTTGTATTCCATTGTATGGATGTACCACAGTTCGTTAATCCATTCATCAGTCAATAGAAAATTGGAGTGTTTCCAATTTGGGGCAATTATAAATAAAGCTGCTTTGCACATTTGCATGGATTTTTTTTTTGACATATGCTTTCATTTCTCTTGGGTAAATATCTAGATATTGCGCTTTGGGGTTGTACAGTAAGCACATGTTTTACTTTATAAGAAATCATCAAACTGTTTTCCAAAGTGACTATACCATTTTGTATCCCCACTAACAACGTATGTGAATTCCAGTTGCTCCATATTCTCATCATAACTGATATTTTCAGATTTTATTATTATTGTTATTTTAGCCAGTCAATAGTATCTCATTGTGATTTTAGTTTTCACTTCCCTAATGACATGATGATGAGTACCTTTTTATGTGCTTATTTATTTTTTATGTTTATTTGAAGTATCTTAACATTTTTTACCTATTTCTATTCTGCCATGTGTCTTCTTGTTGAGATGTAGTAATTCTTTTTGTATCTTGGATACGAATTTTTTACGAATTACATGTTTTGCAAACATTTTTCCTAGTCTGGAGTTTGTCTCTTCATTTTCTTAGTAGTGTCTTTCAAAGATCAGGAGTTTTTATTTTTTTATTTTTTTGCGGTACGCGGGGCTCTCCCTGCTGTGGCCTCTCCCGTTGCGGAGCACAGGCTCCGGACGCGCAGGCTCAGCGGCCATGGCTCACGGGACTAGCCGCTCCGCGGCATGTGGGATCTTCCCGGAACGGGACATGAACCCCTGTCCCCAACATCGGCAGGAGGACTATCAACCACTGCGCCACCAGGGAAGCCCAGGAGTTTTTATTTTGATGAAGTCCAATTTATCATTCTTTTTTTAAAAAATGTTTTCTGCTTATGTTACACATAAGCAATTTTTGTCTAACCTAATGTGAAAAAGATTTTCTATGCTTTCTTCTAGAACTTTTATAGCCAAGTTTTATATTTAAGTCTATAACTCATTTGACTTAAGTTTTTGTATATGGTACAAGGTATAGATTATGGTTCATGTGACCACAAGGGCTCCAGGATTCTCCCCAGGGATTGTCAGGGTCTCAACAAATGCATGGGCCATGAAGAAATCAAAGTATTTTAAAAAGATGTAAAAATGCTCCATGATGTGTAAAATTCTCATGAAGTGGTTACAAAATGGCAAATGCATATAGTTGTATAACTGATGCATGAGGAATTAAACATATTCTGTTAACACAGTTTCTAATTTCTCTTTTTCTTAATTTTATTTCGATTCCTAGTTATATTCTCTGGACAGAAGTACTTCAGGTCAAAAATTCAGAACTGAATGTTAGGGAACTGAATCCACAATTTGCACTATTATTGATGCAAACTGTCACAGTGGTGATAGGAACTTCAAATCGTGATCCTGCCTGTTGGATTTTCAGTCAAGACACTGCTGATACACAAAGTGGGCCTAGTATAAAATTTACCTCACTGGATTGTTTGGCTGTTTTAATGATACCATATAAATTAAAGTGCTTGCAAGCTCTTTTAAGGACAATATACTTGCTATTTATTTTACAGAATTTTGTATTTTTTTTTCTGATTTCAAAAGTAATTCATGTTAACTTTAGAATTAAAAAAAAAATGAAGTACCTAAATTTCTATTATCCAGAGGTAATTTGTGTTTACTTTTTGTATATATTCTTCCAGTATTTTCCTATTTATATGAATATGTATATTTCTCATAATAGAATATGATCCCATGTTTGTTTAATAAAAGCAAACGTATTTATGTATGTGCACATGTGTATAAACTTGTGCTTGATATTAATGCATTATATTGTTTTTTATTTTTTATAATTTACAAGCTTTAGTTGTTAGCATTCCTGTATATGAAAAATCCAAGTAATGTAAATTTACAAAGAACCAGATGTTATGAACTTTTTAGTCCTGCAGACTCCGAATATGTGTTTTTTCTTCTTAGGAAAAAATTGATTTAGGGAATATTTTGATTACTCTTCCAACAGTTTCTAAATCACAGTGTACTTAGAATTTCTAACTAAATCAGAAGCTTACATCACTTCAATAAAAATACTCTGTGTTAGGATGGCTTTCATTCTTTGCTTTAGGTGTAACCTTGGTGTCTTAAGTATGGCTTCATAATAGAGTGGCTAGCCTTGTAGCCTGTCTGGAAAGAAGAAAGGAAATCCCATGGCTACAGGTAATCTACAGTCTGTTCGTGTACGTGTTTCCAATTCATTTTGCCAACAGAAGGAGACTAATGCTTGGTCTAGAGTAATGCACATGGTTACATTTCCTCATGGAGATAAGAACTGTGTTTATTCTAGTGGAACATGACTAAATTACACATCCAGCAAGCTGAAAATTTTTGTTGCTTTTTATTGATTATTTAGTCACATAGATATTTGTAAATCACACCCAGACTCAAAGAATTTTCAGTTTTTATACTGAGAAGGTAATGTTGAAAAAGGATCAAATAGTATTTTAATTCACCATCATAAGTCTGCTAATAACATCTTTGTTTTCTTTTAAAGTTCTGATCAACACAAAAAGTTCTGAGTAGAATATGATCTTATTTGTTTAATAAAAGCAAATATATGTATGTATATGTATATAAAAATATATATATAATATAAAATCACTGTTAAATTGCAGTATGGGTTGTAAAATTACAGTATGGGTGAATTGTGAGTTATGGTGAATTAAGAAATTCATAGAACAGTTTTGGAATCAAAACTTTTAAAATCATTTAAAGTTTCTTTTTCATAATTATGGACCTAATTGAAAATTTTAATATGAAGACTTATTTTATCTTCTGACTCACTGTAAAACAATATGCTTCAGTGACTGCTGAATTTCGATTTGCTAGTCTTTGAAATAAACAGGTATGAACATTACATTTTTCAGGAATAAATACAACAGAGGTATGAGATGAGAAAAAACACTCAATTATGTACTTAATTTTAGTTTAGTTTACCAATGGGACTTTTTTCATCATAAAGTTGCTTGAACAATTGGTAATGGAATTATTTAAAAGAGTTAAAGACAGAACTCAATGAAATCTAGTAAAATCAGAACATTCAAAAAATTTCTTTAGTGAGACAATCATATTTTGTGATTTATATAAATATTAATTATAAATATTATAAATTGCATTATGAATTATAAATGATAAATATTAATTTTTATCTGAGGTTGCCATTTTCAAAAAAATAATAGTTTCACCATCACTATCTGGAAAGCATTCTTTTTATGTATGGGAAAGTGCAGTTACTGTGGCTACCTGTGACCAGTTCATAAGGAGTCCTGAATTAAAGCTAAAAAATTGAAAGACCATTTGTTCAGTCCAAGCTCTGATGAAGGAAAAGGGATATACTCAAGCACCAAAACAGATGATAGGGCTACAACCATTGCAAAGCTGACTTGATGAAGCAGGGGACTAGCCACAAAATTTGTAGATTGGGGAGATTTCTGTGGATGAATTCACTCATTCATTCATTCATTTATTCATTTGTTTATGTATGTTCTACAAATATTTACCAAGCGTCTGAGTCTGATATATACATAGAAATGTGTTTGGTGCTAGAAATTCAGAAATAAATAAAACACAGCCCAAGGCTTCAGAAGTCTCACGATGTAGTTTGGGATACAATAAATGCAGTGATAAACATAAGACAGCTGTTATAGAAGCACGCAGGATGTGAATCTCCATTCATTTGTGTCTTGAATATCAGACCTCCTAGTTCTAACAGAAAATTACACATATGCATTTGTGTCTATTTTCATACATATACATTACTCATTATTACCTATAGAAGAGTACCTATTGCCTTTAACCATCATATTTTTTTGAATCTCGAGAATACAAAATTCTAGTTACTGCATTCCACTTGCCTATAGTTAGGTGGAGCCATTCAGGGACGAGGACTCAAGATGGTAAGTTTTCACTGGAAAGCCAGTGAGATAAGGCTTAATAAAAGATCTTGAATCCAGATTGTATTCAGTAAAAATCATAGTATTCTCAATATGGCTTCAACATTAAGGACAGTAGAGGGTTGTGGCTCTTTACTACAGTATTGGTCATGATGCTGAAAAATATTAGGAAGAACAGAAGTATGAAATTGTATAATCTTACTCCCTAAAACTATCTTTCTCACTTTATCTTTATCCCACTCTTCACACACACATAATTACCCAAGTTGTTTAAAATGTATGAAAAAGTATGAAATAAAAATACCATTCAGAAATCAATAAAATTTAAAGTTGCAGTATGGCATTATTTCAGTAAATGTTGTTTCTGGGGAAAACAATTATGGGGATTCAGAGATGTACAGGGAACAAAAAGAGAAAAAAGCCTTGTGCAGTCCCAGTCCTCAGGGGAAGTTCAGTGCAATAAACATATATTTAGTGTCTACTGTGTATCAGTCATTTTTATTTAGATAGGGGAGACATAAGTATATGTATACAAGCCTAGAAACCTCAAAGAGAGAAGACATCAAAGGAACAGAGAAAATGAAAATGAAAAACCAGAAAAAATAAAGTAAAAGGGGTAGAAGAGATTAAAGACCATAGAATTGAGAGAATGGAAAGGGAAATTAATAATTAGTATATAATAATTTAGGCAATGAACTAGATTATTTCATAAAAGTTTTATATATCTTGTTAAGAATAGCTATACTTTTTCTTCTAAAACTAACATATGTTAATAAAGGCTTTAAGCAATACTGAGGTAAATTTCCAAAATCCCACAACTCATCAAATGTAATATTTGATGATAATCTTCCCAGAAAAATTGGGTGTGTGTGTGTGTGTGTTTAAAGTAAGTTAAAAATAGTGATAGTTTTAGAAAATAAAATTATACTATAACTGACATTTTTCAAATAAAAATAAATGTTTTTTTTTTAGTATTTCAACAAGAAAAAGGAACAAGTTTACCTGGAAAAAATGCTGTACTTTGGATTTATTTTCATGAATGGAAATATTAAGTACTGCAAAATTAGAGAAATTTAAAATAAAGAAAATAATATTTTCTTCATTTTAAAGAAGAAACTATCTTTTAAAAAATTAATATTATAATTTTCCCCTAATTTTAATTACATCTTTCCACACTAGACAGTTTCTATTTCTTCTTCTAAATGATCAGGGCATTAGTACACTTACCTATTTTCTAAACTGCACTTTCACTAGAATTTTAACATTTATATTACTGATTTTACAATGTCTGACATCCCAACATTTATATTCAGTTCTTTTGTCATAATTCTTCTAGTTTTTTCTTTGTTATATATTTAAAGAAACAAATAGTTGCCACCAAGATTTTAACATTGCTTCTTCATTCTTGAGTTTTTAATTTTTATTAATTATTAGCCTGATTTTTAAAATAGGCTCATGGGTACTTTATATGCTGAATTATTAGATGTTTAAGAATATTATCTGCCATCTTGAAGAACATCTTCAATAGATGAAAAATCACAGGATCACTATCTACATCAAAACATTGCATATTATTTTCTACTAACATTTGATATTGAATGCTATTGTGAAGAAATTTAGAACAATTTTTCTTCTTTATTATAATTAACTTTTAAAAAATCTGCTTTTCCTCCATTAATGAAGTTTATTCATTATATTAAGATATGCTTTACTGTAAGCTTTAGTTTAGTGTTTATTTTCCTGTCTTTCTTTAAGTCAAGAAAACTTTTTTCCAAGGGATATTTTACCATTTTTTTTTTCTGTTTCACATTTTCTATTCAGGCACAAATATGTAAATGTTGGATCACCTCTTTTTTCTCTCCCACATTTATCATCTTCTCTATAATAAGTTACTTTCACTTACTTTCCTATTTGTTTTGCGTGATTTTTTTCAACATATTCATCTTTATTTTCATGTGTGGTAGTTGGGAGATATAGTAAGGCATAGAGTGTATCTGGAGTAGTACTTGGCTATAAAAGAGGATACTTTATTTTATTTTCTTACCGCAAGGATACATTTTTCCTCAGTTGGGATTTATTACCAAAAAAAATAAAAAATAAAATTGACAAATTTTCTATGTTATGACCTTGCCAATGCTTCACAACCTCTCTGTCTTTCACCTTCTTCACCTCTATCATCTCTACTGCCTGACAGGCTGGGACAAAAACAATAGAAATGACTTACTGGCATGCCTACTTCCTTACCTCCCTCTTCTTTGCCACTCTGCTGTTAATCTGTCTCTTCAAGGTCAATCTCTACCTCTCTCAAGGTAGACCTTATCACCTCAATTCACCTCCATTTTTCCTCAGTTCAATGTAATATGACTTTTCTCACCCTTCCACTAAAAGTGTTTTCATTGAATTATAATTCTAACTCAAAAATCTAGTGGACAATCTTTAATCTGATTCTTATTTGACCTGGTGTACCTCTAAATAAGAAGATGAAACAAAAGAAAAGAAAAACATCTCTATCCTCTATTTACGATCTTTTTTAGGGACAGTGGGACAAGGAATAATGACTTTATTCAGAAAACAAGCAAACTGAGAAAATGGTGGGTTTGTGCTCCAATGAACCATCTTGCCTGATTTAGAATTCAGGCTCCTTTTTTACTAAAAGAGGAGGGAGTAAAGTCAAACACTTCCTGGTTCCCATCAGCCTCCAGAGGGGAATGTGTTAATTTCTTTCTCCCTGCAGTCATTCACAGGTGGCCCTGGTCAGGATGTTACCTTTGTTTAGCTCACAGGAATTTTAGCTTAATGCTCATTACCTGGGAAGCAGGGTTCCAAGAGATGAGCCATTATGTATAATTTAAGCTTATAGACAACATCCCTTTAGTGATTAACTTGTAATAGAATACAAAAGGTTCTTCCCTATTACAGTGCTCCACTGTCAATGTCCACTCCACAGCCTTGTGGGAAAAGGAACAAAGACCATTCTGCCGAAAGGAGGTGATGAATATTCCTTAGAATCTTTAGTCAGTCCTTTTTATCTACAACTATTTGAACCTGATGAAATCTCTTAGCACATTGTTATCTAATTCGTTATCAAACATGGGGTTTTGGTTCCAGTTCCCAATACATATACTAAATTCCTGTGCTATTTATTTGGACAAAATTAAACAAATTGGTTGCCCCTTCTCCAGCTACAATGTAATTACCATCTACTTCAGTTGGATAGGCAGACCTGTTGGAAGTATAGTATAGTGCCCGAAGTTTAATATAATTGGCAACTGCTAGGTCTTTTAGCGTTTATAGATTCTCCTACCTAGGCAGACACCTGTCATGGCCTACAATACCATATTTTAAAGGGGCTTAATTTAATCCTGCTTCTGGGAGCCACTGATCCGTAGCTGGGCAACTGGCAAGGCCTTATCCCAAGTTAAATGTCTCAACATATTTCAAGTGACGTTCCTTTTTAATGTATGATTCATTTTCTTGGATTTTCCTGTTGATTGTGGTCTTCAGGATGAATGTTGTTCTAAATGCCTTAATTCAAATCAAGGGATAATTTCCCTAAGGAAGGCTTTAACCACTTCAGAGATTGTCTGTCCATGGAATATGCTTCCACCCATCCTGAAAAACTGTCCACACAAACATTAGCGGGTTATCTGAAATTTCTTGCTGTTCGAGGCATTTGAGTAAAGTCTATTTCAGTCTGCAGTGGGGCAGGTTCCTCTGTGTTGAGTCTCCATCTGAGGAGTTCTGACAGCAGTCTTTGGGTTATTTTTAAGACCTTGGGGGAAAGAGCTCTCTCTCCTTTTCTGGGATTTTCATGAGCTCATCTGTAGGCTTAAAGCATTCTGGTGGGACTCTGATGTCAAACTATTCTGGTGAAAAACTGCACGGTGAAGTCTATCAGAAAGTTAATCAGCTCATTCCCCACTGTCAATTTTACCTGGGGCTCCTGTGCGGAATTAGGTGCCTCAAGTCAAAGGGAGCCCCTGGGCCTCTTTGTTCAGTGTTCCTCTCTTTCTACTTTATAAAAGGCTCTCATCTTTTATTGTTCTTCTTCTGTTTTAGCCTAGGGCAATCTGCTTTCCAGCATCCCTCCTCCTTACAGTAAGCATTTTTCCTTCCCCAGTGGCAGTTTACTTCTCTTCGCGTTACTCACCTTCTGGGAATCCAATGCTGCTTCCAAAAAAGTGGAGTTTCATTTTGCATCTTTTTTCTTCTGTTGTTTTCCTCTGTTGAATACTTTAAAAGCAACATCTACCAATTGAGAAGGGTTCAATCCAAATGTACCATCTTATTTTTGCAACTTTCTCCTGATAGCTGAGGCACTTTGCCCAAAAAGGTCAAATTTACCATTCTAATATTTTCAGGGGCCTTGGGATCTGCGTTAGTGTGACATCTGTAGGTCTGAAATCCTTTCCAAAAATTCAGAGAGGTCTTTATTTGTTTTGCTGAATTTCTTGCTGTTCTTGAATATTTTTCTAACTCTTGTGCTTTGGTTTCCCTTTTCAAAGCCCTGCCAAGATGTTTTAATAAGTAGTACTCTAATAAGGACCTTCTTCCCTCACTGGGGTCCCAATTTGGTTCAGCTGTGGGTGCTGCCAAGTGGGCCTCAGGTGTTGAGGATCCTCCCTATAAGGAGAGTTGCAATCTTATGAGGGATGTGATCTTTCCAATTAAACAAGTCTGAGAAACCCAGCCGGCTGTTCGTTTGCATTTAGGCCCCCTACAGGATAGTGGCATAAGGGAAATTGCCCTGCTCTGGAAGTGGCACCCAGCCCAAACCGGGCGCCCTGTCAGGTCTTAGATGGTGATACCAGACCAAGTCCCTGTGGCCCAGAAACTAACACAGGAGGGCAAGTCCTGAGCCCCAGTGTCACGAATTGGGTCTGGATAGGAACAGATGGTGGTGGAAGGGGTGGATATATTGGCATAATGGCCAGAGTGGCTGGGACAGCTAGCTCAGCCAGAGGTGTTAAGGTCTGAAGCAACATATCCTCACTCTCATTCCCTTCCTTTCCTTTTCTTATTTCCTTGATAATAGTACAAATGCTTGCACATAAAGGATTTCATCATTCTTCCCTGCTTTCTCACAAAATAGCTATAGAGTCATTCAAAAGCCACTGTAAAACCATAGACGGCAATTGATCATCTAACCATGAAAAGGATGCCTTTTTACTTTGGCATTAGCCAACTGGGATTGCAATGCAATTGAACAAAAACTTGACTACTGCTGTGACAAACAATTTAAGATAATTACTAAAATTATGACTGATATCATTTACCAGGATATACCAGAATTTTAGGAGTTGCATATAATTTCTAGAATATGCATATTAATATGCATATTAATAACGCATATTAATAATGCATATCCATATGATACAGTCTAAGAAGTTTTATCATCACTCATTTGACAGTGCCTCCCATGCAATTCAACACACCAAATAAGCCCAACTAGTTTAATATTCCTCTCTCTGAGATGAAGAGAAAACAAATAATTTGAGGTGTTCCAGGGACCTTCCGGAAAACCAGAAAGTTAGCCAGAGGTCAAATTAACCCCACTTAGAACTTGGTCTTTGGGACGTTTGTCAAAACTATCAAAAAGTTTTAACCAGTGATAATAAAAGATCTTAATGGCAAATACAGATCACTTAAACTCACAATTAACCAAAAGCAGTTCAATATTTTAAGAAAACTTTGTCCTCTTAGAGAACCAAATTCAGATTTTATACCACTTTACCTTTAAGATTTATTTTCTTAATTAAGTCCAATCTTATCTTGGAACTTAGTTTAGTTTCAAGTTATGAAAATCTGGAGACAAATCTAGATTGACATTCCTAAAACATTATTCCCTAAGGTTTACCCCCAAAACTCCTTACCTCATTTACCTCTATTATATTTACTTAAAAGCTTTGTCACATTGTTATTTTTCATGCTGACAAACTTTGTAATGGGAATAATAAGGTATTATTTGATTTCTAGTAAACTTAGGTACAATAAAAGTATTATACTTAATGTTGATGACTCTAAAGACATTATCTGTATCAAAACAAGCTTAAGCTAACTTTAACACCAGATACCAGTATTTAATTCAATACTGAGTATTTCCTAGATCACATGAACCTGAAACTCATTCTGGCCAGTTTCTTTTATATTTGAGTATTTATATATCAATAAGTACTTAACTTCCTTTAAGGCAATTAAATAGAGCTCTTTTACAAATTAATTTTGGCAATGCCACACATCTAAAACACATGTACAAACATACAGACAAGGACATAGTTCCCATTCCAAAAGTTTAGCCATGAATCAGGTACAACAATGTAAAACCCATCAGTTATAAAAGGTTGGATTCAAATTAGGCTTTGGTAGATGGGACAAATCAAGGTCACCTGTCTACATAGCTAAACCCTTTTTACTAATATTTATGGAAAAGACACTTCTGTTTCTATCTGTATCTTTTGGTGATTTCAGGAACCAAACAGAACTCTTCTTCCTTGGAATGTCCCACTCTTGGACAAGAACAGACTGGTTTTTTTCCTGTTCCTTTCCCCCATTTGATATCAGTAAAAGTTTTAAGTATCACAAAACTGATTTGGCTATAAATAGAGAAACAGTACCACACAAAATGAAACAAAAAACCCAAAGAACAGACAGAAAATCCTAAATAAGACCCTCAAGTTTGGTCTTGGGGTTTTACATACACCAGCGACACAGGAGACCATAAAAGATGTAATTAACACAGCAAAAGTAGCAGTACACGGTGCACAGGGTCCCAAGATAACCCTTTCTAAACCCCCTGTAGAGAACTAGAACAAAAAATTTCACAATTTGTATGGAAACACAAAAGACCCCGAATAGCCAAAGCAATCTTGAGAACAAAAAACGGAGCTGGAGGAATAAGGCTCCCTGACTTCAGACTATACTACAAAGCTACAGTAATTAAGACAGTATGGTACTGGCACAAAAACAGAAATATAGATCAATGGAACAGGATAGAAAGCCCGGAGATAAACCCACCCACATATGGTCACCTTATCTTTGATAAAGGAAGCAGGAATGTACAGTGGAGAAAGGACAGCCTCTTCAATAAGTGGTGCTGGGAAAACTGGACAGGTACATGTAAAAGAATGAAATTAGAACACTCCCTAACACCATACACAAAAATAAGCTCAAAATGGACTAAAGATCTAAATGTAAGGCCAGAAACTATCAAACTCTTAGAGGAAAACATAGGCAGAACACTCTATGACATAAATCACAGCAAGATTCTTTTTGACCCACCTCCTAGAGAAATGGAAATAAAAACAAAAATAAACAAATGGGAACTAATGAAACTGCAAAGCTTTTGCACAGCAAAGGAAACCATAAACAAGACGAGAAGACAACCCTCAGAATGGGAGAAAATATTTGCAAGTGAAGCAACTAACAAAAGATTAATCTCCAAAATTTACAAGCAGCTCATGCAGCTCAATAACAAAAAAACAAACAACGCAATCCAAAAATGGGCAGAAGACCTAAAGAGGCACTTCTCCAAAGAAGAAATACAGATTACCAACAAACACATGAAAGAATGCTCAACATCATTAATCATTAGAGAAATGCAAATCAAAACTACAATGAGATATCATCTCACACCGGTCAAAATGGCCATCATCAAAAAATCTACAAACAATAAATGCTGGAGAGGGTGTGGAGAAAAGGGAACACTCTTGCACTGCTGGTAGGAATGTGAAATGGTACAGCCACTATGGAGAAGAGTATGGAGGTTCCTTAAAAAACTACAAATACAACTACCATATGACCCAGCAATCCCACTACTGGGCATGTACCCTGAGAAAACCATAATTCTAAAAGAGTCATGTACCAAAATGTTCATTGCAGCTCTATTTACAATAGCCAGGAGATGGAAGCAACCTAAGTGTCCATCATCGGATGAATGGATAAAGAAGATGTGGCACATATATACAATGGAATATTACTCAGCCATAAAAAGAAACGAAATTGAGTTATTTGTAGTGAGGTGGATGGACCTAGAGTCTGTCATACGGAGTGAAATAAGTCAGAAAGAGAAAGACAAATACTGTATGCTGACACATATATATGGAATCTAAGAAAAAAAATGTCATGAAGAACCTAGGGGTAAGATGGGAATAAAGACACAGATCTACTAGAGAATGGATTTGAGGATATGGGGAGGGGGAAGGGTAAGCTGTGACAAAGTGAGAGAGTGCCATGGACATATATACACTACCAAACGTAAAATAGATAGCTAGTGGGAAGCAGCTGCATAGCACAGGGAGATAGCTTGGTGCTTTGTGACCACCTAGAGGGGTGGGATAGGGAGGGTGGGAGGGAGGGAGACACAAGAGGGAAGAGATATGGGAACATATGTATATGTATAACTGATTCACTTTGTTATAAAGCAGAAACTAACACACCATTGTAAAGCAATTATACTCCAATAAAGATGTAAAAAAATAATAATAATAAAAAAAACCCTGTAAAGAGCTCAACAGGTATTGTAGCCACACATTATTACAATAAGATATCATCTTCCTCTCATCCATGGGGTCATAGCTCTAATCAGATCCCTTATCCAAAATGTGCCTCAGAGGGCTTTCTTTAGGGATAGTTGAAACAGTCACCCTTTTTCAAGACAAACAAAACACAAACAAATGCTAGCATCCAAAGAAACCAACGAACTGGTTCAGAAATCGGGTAGAAGTCCAATAACTCTTTCCTCTTTCCAACAGGGTACCCCACAAGACAAACTGGCTTATTCCAGAGAAAAAGCCCTAAACGGAGAATAAATAAAATTCCCGGCTATACATACTGGAGTGACTTACCGTACTCTACGGAGCCTGACAGCTCCCAGAAGCCAATTCCTTGCTCCAGCTGCCAAGTGCTGGGGCAGCTGGTGCTGATTTGGGGACTTTTGGAGGGCAGATCCTCATGACAAGTGGTCCTGGCAGCTGCTAGGGCCTTACCTGAAAATTCCCCACCCAGGGCTGGCTGGCTACGAGCAGCAAGGCTCCTGGCTGGCTTTGCCAAAATTTGTTGCCTAGTCTAAGCTTGTACTGCTCGCTGCACTACAAGCTTAGACTCAGTAACAAAAGATGGTGGGCTTGTACCCCAAAGAACCGTCTTCTATTTATGATCTTAATAACACCAATATCCTCTAATCACTTAAAACTGAAACCTAAAATTTATTTTTGATTCCCAGCTTTCCTTTAGTTCTTCACATTCAAAACCTGTTTTCCCAACTCTGACAATTCTAAATATTTTCTGTTACTTCTTATCCAACAGGCAGACTATCTTTAAAGCAACAGTTAAAAGCAAATGTGTATACATGTCAAGCATGCATGCCTGTATGTGTGTGTGTCCATGCACACACACACAGAACAAAGTTCAGGGATGATCGATGTGCCCAGAACTTCGCAATCAGAAAACCTAGAAAGTTAAAATTCAGCATGAAAGTAAGTTTTGTACTTTATAGTTGAGAATGGGTGGCTTTTTTCTTACGTATCGGTAGAGGAATGGTGCATCATGATCTTTTCAGTTCCTAGTGTCTGGGAAGGTGTAAATTTAACCTGTTTCTCTCAATCTTCATAAAGGATATCTTAGATGCTCTACATTTTTCACCTAGAAAGCTCCAGCAGAATTTAATCTATTTCAGTCATTGTCCAGATGGCTTCCAGAGTCTATAATTATAGCACTATGATCCTGTTGTGCTGATGTTTAAAATCTTTTAATTCCATCCACTTAATGATAAAAGAAAAATGCATAACACATTATTCACATCTTTCTTAATTTGACCTCTGTCTACTTTTCCTGCCTTATTTGCATGTATACCATGCCTCTGCTAATCAAATTATTTACAATTCTCCAAAGGTGCCCTGCTTGTTCTCTCCATCTTTTGCAAAATTTTCCTCTATCTGGAATGTGTTTGCACTATTTCCTGGAACTTCCCCAAGATTTAACATTTTCAATTTACTGATTTTGAAATTTCTTCATTTCATTCATCCCACACATGCAAAACATAAGTTTTTTGAGTTCTTTGAAATCAGACTTGAGAATTCCCTTCTCCATTGCCCCATTCTGCTTTATATATACGTTTCTCTTATATAGTATATTGGTTTCTTATTGCTACTTTAACAAATTATGACAAACTCAGTGGTTTAAAACAACACAAAAGTTATTATCTTACAGTTCTAGAGGTCACAAATCTGAAATGGGTTTCACTGTGCCAAAATCAAGGTGTTGGCAAGGGTATATGCCCTCTAGAGGTTATAGGGGGAGAATCTATTTCCTTTTCTTTCCCAGCTTTTAGGGGTCACTTGTAATCTTGGCTCCTGGTTCCCCCTTCCACCCTCAAAGCCAGCAGTCTAGATTTTTCAAATCCCTCTCTGACTCTGACTCTCAGCTTCTGTCGCCAAACATTTTCTCTTCTGACTCAATCACCTCCCCCTTATAAGGACCCAATCTCAAACAGCTGCCTAAGCTATAAGCTATAGCCAATCAATAATTTCCATTCTTTGCTTCCAAATTTTCTCTATATAAGTCTTTTCCTTATGGGGGAGCACTTCTAACCACTTCTGGTTTCTCATTGCCTGATTTGAATGTATTTTTGCTCAAAAAAACTCTTAAAAATTTTAATACACCTCGGTTTATCTTTTAACATCTCTGAGAGCTACATTCATCAAAATTCCTTCCAATGCTTCTAAAAATTACAGATTCATGGGTCAGAGCTCAGATTTTCTAAATAAAATCTCTGGACTTGAGGCCCAGGAATCTTCATTTTAACAGATTCCACAATAATTATTACACAAACTAAAGTGTAAAAATATTACTAGAAGTCAGAGGCTGTGTACTATTTTTCATCATTTTACCTCGAGTTTCTAGCACACTATCTGATGCATACCAGACCCCAATAAATGAATGATTAAATGGTGAATGAATGGATGTTTTAGATAACCTTTAAAATTACTTTCAACCACAAAATAGACCTTTTGATTATAAGGTGAAAGAGAGAAAACATGCTTTTTAAAAGAACATAGATTAGGCAATTTCTAAATTACCTTCCAGCATAAATTTGCTTGTATATATAATTCATATAAAAGGAATCTTCAGGATAGTCCAATTTGATAAGGGAGACAGCAAAGCAATACTCTTGAATAAGAAGATATAGCCATCTCCCAGCATTGTCATCCTCCCTTCTGGGAAATTTAGAACAGAGTCACAGAGCAACCTCAGACTGATGTGTTTACTTTTAAACACTTGGGCAACAAATAATTTTATGATGAAGCTAGAGCCATGAATATGAAAGTGATTTGAAAATCATAAAGTAATGGATAAATATAAATGGCTTTTATTAGAGTTGAAACAGGTTTTAAGCTTGAATTCCTTCTTTAATTTTCCCCTGTTCAGAAAAGCAGTGATGTTGCTTCCTGTGGCAGCGACAGAGGTGTGCTGCTCAGATCTCCTTTCAAGATAGAACTTGCTCTCCAGCTGTAAAGAGAGAAGTTGGTAGCTTCCAACTACAGCACATTTAGTATCCACCACAGCATTAAGAGTCAGTGCCATGCTCTTCCTGGGAAACTCCAGCCAGTGTCTAAGCATGACAGAATGACTATGCCTTGGCCATTTCTGATCAACGTGGGACCCCTCTAATAGGCAGTCTGCTTGGGAGTTCTCCATTGGTTTGGCTGAGACTTTGCCAAATCTGAATTACAGTGTGCGGCTCTTCTTGCTCAATTTTTCTTTCTCTTCTCTTTCCTTCCACAAGTGTCTAATCTTCTTCATAATCTGCGGGGTTTCCCTGCTCAATCCTGTTTTCTCACACTTTATCTTTCACAGGCATTATCTCTGTCCCCCCACCCCCTGAGAAAAAACTCTTGCGCACTTAACTTTGTCTCAGTGTTTGTTCCCTGAAGGATCCAAACTGACATAGCCCGGACCGAGGCATGAACCCACGTCCCCTGCACTGGCAGGCGGACTCTCAACCACTGCGCCACCAGGGAAGCCTCTCCATTTATACTTTAATTTCGTTGGGAAAATGTGTACTTGTCTTTTTCTCTACCTAGAAAGTAACTTCAGAGATCACATTTGAGCTTACTTCTTATTGCACAAGAATTATCAAACATACAGAAATGTCTGTAAATATTTTCTAAATCAATGACATAAAATACCCTTTATGTGAAAGGAGAGAACACAGATTTAAACAGTGACAAGCTTAGATGTGCTAATAAAATAAAACTTGATGCTCTATAACTCATCTATTCTTCCCACTGTTTCATGGAGTAGTATGAAAACCTGTTGCCCAACTGACTAAAACTCCATTTCCTCTGATTTAAACACTCATATCAGTTTAATCTAGCTCATTTGAGATAAATTCTCAATCATTAAAAGTTCTGTTCAACCTTTCTTTGTTTCTCCCTCTGGGAGAGTTCACTTTGTCCTTCTGGAAGTAAGAGAACAGCCCTGATAAACCTAAATAACAACAACAACACAAATTTCTATGGGCCAGGTACTATATTCACTTTATAGTAATAATCTCATTTATTCTTCATAAAAATTCTATGAAGGTGTTACTTATTGTTAATCTCTCAAGGGAATGAATTATGGTTTAGAGAGTTTAGACAACTAGCAAAAAGAACTGGGAAACTGCAACCCAAGTATGATTGCCCCAAGACCACAGTCTAAACTAGTATACTTTCATCTCAGACATAAAGTTTTACATGATATTCATCTAGCAAAAGGTATAGCTTTCTCCAGAGATGTACTTCTTTCCAAACACAAGCGGGAAAAACACTTTGAACTGCCCACTGGAGTCCACATGTGTGAGAACCTAAGACAAAACTCAAATAGGAAATTTAAAAGAAAGGCATTAATTAATTGGGCAAGGGATATTTTCTACTTTCAGACCATCAAAAGCACTACATTTTCCCCTTACACTTCAAATTACCTGATTGACTTAATCTAGTAAAGACAGACCTAATCTGAACAAATGGCCATAGCCCTGAGAGCTTCCAAAGCTGATATGCAAAGATGGTTGGGATTCAAGGCAATGCAGAATGTGCTGCAGGAAGCTTTCAAAGTACAAATTAACCCATTTATTATGTCTGTGATAAAGTGGCATGTTTTCCTTGTATAATATTTTTCATGTTTTCCATAAACCATAGTTTAGCATCCTTTTGGAAGATTAAAACTAGAAGTCATTCCTAGTGCTAACAAATATTTTGGTTGAGTGGTATAATTACTCTACTGGGCCTCATAACTTGGCAGCTGGTCTCTTCAATTACACTTTTTAAGTAGGACAAAACTCTGAAAGAAAGCAAACCCTTGATCCTAAGTCCTGCAATGGGATTGGACATGCTGTGCTATCTTCCCAAGGCACATTTCCTTAGGCAAAAGTGTGTCTTTGCAGATGGTTACTTCTGGTCACTTACTATTACCACAAACAATTACATTCTCTTTTCTGGTTCCTATAGGCCAGCTATCTAAAATTAAATTAAAATGTACACATTTTTGTCAGGAGAACAGACTTAATTAAATAAACCATGATAACTAATCATTCCTTCTGAAAAACATGCTGCGGTCGACATAGTTTCAGTGAAACCTCAGTAATGGTGTTTCAAGTGTCATGATTTTAGTTTTATTGTTATATAAAAAAATCCTCAGATTGAATTCTTTTTTATATAATAGGGGAAAATAGTAGTTCACCTTTTCTTGGATTATATATCTTCCTTTCTATTCTGAGTAAGTGTTGGCTGTTTTTGTCTCTGCCTTCCCATCCTCCCCAAGCTAGAATCAAAGATACTCTCTATATGCATACTTAACCCTATCCAGTATGTGGAGTACGGAACTGACTATTTTGCTGGTCAAAATTTGTCAAGTATTGGCGATGTCACATGATGCAACCAACTAGTATTCAAGGCACTCTTAAACAATGCAGTCCACAACCAAGTATGTTCTTGAATTAGTCTACATGTCAGAGATCCAGACCTGATGTTTCTGGGATGAGCTATGTGCAGATGTAGGTCGAACAAGCCAGTTTTTACTCATCTAGGTGTCATGTACTCATAATTTTGGATTTCAATTTTCCCAAATTCTTTCTTTATGCCTTTTAGTTCCTTCCTTGATTATAGCTCTTACATTTTAAATTATACTTAATACCAGACCTCATGCATTTGCTAGTGATCCTGAGGTGTCTCAGAACATTTTTTTTTTTGCCAAAA